>NC_056743.1:1648171698-1648326698 GCF_019279795.1 Protopterus annectens | reverse complement strand
GATTAATGCAACTCTCAAACAGATCAATTAATACAGTATTCTGGAAAGCATAACATATGTTACTGCCCTGGCCAAGGCCTTCAAGTAGTACAACAGTAAAGATAGACTGGGCCACAGGATAACAATCAATCAACAGTAAGTAATGCAGATGCATAGTCCAGCAGCCTCTAACTACACTCTCTACACAATCCCTAGGGGGACAAGATGTCAGCTGACACAATGGGATGTATCTGTTACATAACAGGGTATAACTGAAACCATCACAATCATACTGACAATCAGAACAGTCTGTATGCAGGAAGCAGTAGGCCTGCATTTTCCCAGGGTGAATTGTATGGTAATGTACATCCAGATACCTTAAGGCAGCTTACTCCTGATATCCCTCACATGTTCTAACAGCCTAGGTTATTTATTGTGCATCCCCCTCACAAACTGACATACATGGGCATATACCACTGTTACATACACTGACCTCTAGACTGCAGAGGGGCACACATGTATTGTGCAGATGAAGCCCACACATATATGGATCCAACCCCACAATATGTGTGGGGGCCACACCAGCAGTGGAATGATTTCAGGAATGGCAGCATGACATACTCACAGGCCACTACATAACATCTCCTGAGAGCATGTCATATGGACAAAGTCTGGTATGTATGTGGAGGCTAGAAGCCAGAACACTGGCCCAAATGTGAAATAGTGTTGTCATACACTAAGCAAGTTGCTGGTGTTACAGAATAGTCTGAAACATTCCCTTAGTCAGGAATATGAAGTCAGAAACACAAATGGATGTAGCTATGTACTGATAGCACTCAGCACACACTGGCAGTGATATATCCGACACAAGACCTGTGTGGTGGACAGACAAAACATAACAGGCACACCTCTGGCCATCAAATGGATAGGCCCACAGTTGAGAGCTATGCAGACAGACTGCATTCCATGTTAAACTATTATGTACACACAAACCCTGTAACACTGGTGCTATACAGTGCATAGAACAACACTACTCACACTCTGTCTGTAGTTCTGGAACCCCAAACAAATATGTAGCTGGCCTGAGTGTGTAAGTTCTCTTGTAAGAGGTATTGCTACTTGCTGTCTGTAACATTGCTGCCCACACACAGGAAGGATTTCCACCATACAGGAAAGGTAAAGAAAAATAAACTCTTAGAAGGAAACCATCCAAAACAGACCTCATTCCCACAACATGTATGTGAAGTATACATGCATGTAACTGACTGTAGTACTTGGTCCATAATACTGGGATAGATGATGTGGAATGATATATATTTGCCATCAGGTGTTGCTGTTGTAATGGTGTTCAGCTGAAGAACTGCTATGGACATTAGAGTCTGTCCCTGTGGGTAGTGGGCCATACCCATCAACTGTGCAGAGCAGTACCGACTGACAAGATGTAAGCCAACATAGTGTGTGCTGTGTATTGGAAAGGATGTATATTACTGTGGCCAATAGCTGGTAGTGGAAGTAATGCCATAATGATGGACACTTGGGTTCCAGAGCCCACCATTTGCAGGACACTCAGGTTAACATGTATTGTAGCATGCTGAAATGCCATAGGTGTGTAATAGGCTTACCTGCAATGTGTCCTTATATAGACCCCCCCCTAATGTTAAGCAGTGTCCATAAGTGGCACCTGTCTGTGTTGTAACAAGGCAGACCAGTGCAGCTGTGCAGGAAGGAGAGTTAGAGATTGTGGACCTGATGTCTGAATGTACCCCATATATATATTATATATATAAATATATATAGGTATGTATATGTATATATATATATATATATATATATATATATATCACATATATGTATGTCTACAGATATACAGACACCCATATGTAGATATATATATATATATATATATATATATATATATATATATATATATATATATATATATGCAAGCCAAAAGCCCAGGTTAGAAGAAGCCAAACGTGCGGTACTGTAGATCTTCGCACTATCAAAAAAATGTCTCTACGTATTCCTAAGAAGGAAACGCCAAATGCTGATAGTCTTATGGAATTGTAGTGCAAATACTCACAGAACCACGCACTAAATCAACGAAAAAACAATTCTGCTGTACCAAGGAACAAATGTTTTTTTTTAGATATGTTTTCTGTCCTTTTAGATCTTTGTTATATATATATGTTTATAGTAAGTGTCGTTGATTCTGCAATGTTTTTATGAAAAAATTTTGTGATTTTGTAGGCTTGTTGAAATGAATTATAGTGGTGGTGTCACTTTTAGTTAATATGTGATTTAATGATAGCATGAAACACGCCTCCTAAAGTAATTGTTATTGGCTGAAGAGCAGGATATCCTGTATTTAAACTTCCTGCTCTCAGTTTTTTACTGTTTGTCTGATGAAGCGGCAGTTACATGCCGTGAAATCGCTTGCAATAAACTGTGGATTTACTACTTGACCGAATGGTTTTTTGAACATTACTTCGATAGCAAGACTAGAACAACTTTGAACATTTGTTCCTTGGTACAGCAGAATTGTTTTTTCGTTGATTTAGTGCGTGGTTCTGTGAGCATTTGCACTACAATTCCATAAGACTATCAGCATTTGGCGTTTCCTTCTTAGGAATACGTAGAGACATTTTTTTGATAGTGCGAAGATCTACAGTACGTACGTTTTGGCTTCTTCTAACCTGGGCTTTTGGTTTACTTGCATTTACTTTTTGCTGGGATTTGGATTTCAAGGAGGTTTCTGTTAGATAACAAATATGGAAGGAGCCGAAACCAACAAAGTAGTGTTCAGTGACTCTAACTCCTTTAATAGACGTTTTAAGGAGTTAATCAGCTGTGATTTGAATCCCTTGATTAATTTTGAGGATGAAGTGCTTGAAGAAAGCACGGAACAGAACACTGCTAATGAAGCAATAATTAAATCCCTACAAAGAGACATTGAAAATGAGCTTTATAGACTAAAACGGCTACAGGCCCAGAGGCATCATATGGAAGCATGTTTGGTAAGGGGCATAGTCCCGCATGGTCTGCGCATCCTAAACATGCCCACATATGGGAATACTTACCCTTCTCTTTTACAGAAGTGGCAACAGATTAATCTGAATGCCAGCCGGGCCTATATTCAGTTGCTTATTGACTTTTTTCTTCCCATTGAAGCAGAAAGTAAAGAAAAAATCTGCATTAACCAGGAAAAGTTAGCCACTATTAAGGGGGAAGGTACAACAAAACTTTTTATGCATGATTTGTTAGAAATAGTCGGGCAATGCAGAATAATTTATTAAACATCAAAAAGAAGAAAATAAACCGAGATTTAAAAGACTTTTCTGAACAGCATGTTTTTGTTTGGCCGAGGAACACTCTAACTAGTAGGGACATTAGGCCTAATAGTCTGAGACGGCCCTCGCAAACTAGAGACAATCAACCACCTAGGAACCTGAACCAGAGTGGAAATCATTCTCACAATAGGTTCATTTCCATTAGTGAACCATCTTCCAACTTACCATTGGCTACAAAGGAAGGTTCCAACCTTAGTGGATTACCCTCGGGTCTTCAACCATCTTTAATTGATGATTCCACATTAGGAGAGTCAGCTGTTTTTGTAAAGAATAAACAAGGGGCGAATGACGTTATTTCCAATATGGTCACCTCACCTATAGATGAGAATGCTCCATCGGTTTATACTACTCCAAATGAAGTGGGAGTGGGCTATCAACCCACCACTGATGTTGTGAATACTGCTCTTCCTACCACCCATGTCGGGTTGGCAGGAGCAGTTCGAAGAAAAATCCAACTGGAAAGGATTGAAATCAATAATCCCATTTAGGCCCTTTTCCTATACGGTTGAACAGGAAACGGTCCATCGAAAGCGACAACAGTCGAGGGGCCAAGAAGAAAGATCTGCAGCCAGTGCAGCAACAAACACTACAGAAATTTTGGACATAAATTCTCTCGTATTTAATTTATCAAGTCATGCTTTGACTAAATCTGAAACTGAAGTTTTGAATAAAGGCATGTCCTTTATTCCTACCTCTAACCTGGACTTGGGACAAGTCATCATAGCAATTAGACTGTTTGCACGAAATTTATGCTTAAAGTTATTGTTCAATGATAACAAAACTGAAGTATCCTCTTTAGTTAGAAAGAGAAGTAGCTTTGTACCCACCATGCACTCGAATGTTGAAATTTTTATACAAGCAGTAGAAAAGGATTTATATGATCAGTTTACATCCTACAAACCTACCCTAAATTACAATCTAACTAGGGCTCAGACTGAAGCCTTTTTTAGTCTCAAACACAATAGCAATATAGTTATACGGCCAGCCGACAAGGGAGGACCCGTAGTAGTTTTGGATTCATCTTATTATCATGCTAAGATGGAGGGTCTGTTAAGCGATGAAGCTTATAACCTAGTTTTACCTGATACTGTTTTTTCAATGAAACAAAGCATAGATAGAACCTTGAAGGAATGTGCAAATGAGGGCCTTATGTCTGGAGAAACATTAGATTTCATGACAGTGGATTATCCGCTAATACCGACCATTTCAGGTCTACCAAAAATTCATAAAAACTCTGTAACACCAGAACTTAGACCGATTGTAGCCAGTGCGGGCTGGCTAACCGAGCCTATTTCTATGTTTTTAGATCAAGAGTTGAAACCTTTAGTAGCATTATCACCCTATATATTACAGGATTCAGAACATTTTTTAAGGGACCTGTTTGCATATGTGACACTCCATCCTACCATCATTAGCGATACCTTCATGTTTGTTACCATGGATGTGACTTCCCTTTTTACTTGCATACCTAATTTTGAGGGAATATGCTATTTACAGAAGTATTTGAATGAACATTCAAATTTATCTAGGCCTAAAATAGATTATATAGCCTCATTGATGGAGATAGTCCTGGATAATAATATATTTCTCTATGCTGGAACTTGTTATAAACAAGTTAATGGGCACTAGCTGTGCTAACAGCTATGCCAACCTTGTCATGGCGATCTTTGAGGAGGAACATGTAGTACATGAGCCTCTTATAGTTTTCTACAAGAGGTTTGTGGATGACCTCTTCTTTATTTGGAAGGGGTCAGTGAAAGAACTGGAGATGTTTTTTGGACGTTTGAATTCCTGTAACAGCTTCCTGAAATTCACTATGAAATTTTCAACAGATAGCATAGACTTCTTAGACACTACTGTTTTTAAAGTTGGAAATCAGATTAACACCAAAGTACACAGGAAACCATGTTATAAGCCAGCTTTCCTTCACAGAGAAAGTATGCATAGTTCACACATCTTTGGTAACATAATAAAGGGTCAAGCCATGCGTATTTCACGATTATCTACTTTACAGGGGGACTATATAACATGGCTTAGAGACCTACGTGAAGGGTTAATTACAAGAGGCTATCCACACCATGAAATAAATTGAGTGTTTAGCGGAATGAATAAACTTAGAACTAATAGGGCTAAGCCCTATTTCTCACAGCCTCCTTTGCATGATTTTAATTCCCCTTTGAGTGTCACTAATCGTCCAGTGAGTATAGTTCTACCATTTGGACAAAAATTAATATTTGTTCAAGAAACTATTAGGAGGAACTGGAATATTTTGACAGCTGACACCAAGGTGGCTAGCCTAGTTGGTGAAGTTCCATCTTTCACATATAGTATATGTGTAATTTCAAGCGACAGCTTTGTGGAGCTGTGAGAAGGCCCCCTAAAATAAGGTCTGGTTTGGAAAGGACTAATAAATGTGGTAGTTGTTTGCAATGTATTTACATAGATCAGTCCCACTATTTCCGGCATCCGGATACGGGCCATCTATGGACCCTGAATTGTGATAGTGACTGCGCAACTAGGAACGTGGTATACATTGCCCACTGCGTACAATCTTTTTCCTTCTATGTGGGGAAAACCAACCGAACCCTTCATGAACGCATACGCGATCATGAGTATTGTCTAAGAAGACAGCAGGACTGTAGTGCACTGGCCAAACATACGTTGACAGCAGGAGATTCCCATACTTTTTTATACCAGGTTATTCAAGTATTAGACACAAGTTTGAGAGGGGGTAACATTACAAATCTAACAGAACAAGCAGAACTAGGCTGGATTTGCAGATTAGCGGCCCATAGAGGCAAAGGACTAAATGAGGTTTTATCTATAAAACCTCACCTCAAAGGCAGAAGGCCTAAATAGTTGTTTTTTATCTATCTATATTTTGTTATTTGAACCATTTTTTCATCTATGGGCTCTTCTGCCATTTGGTTTTATTTCCTTGCCTAGGAACTTGGTTATTTGGTGATCATCACAGCAACTGCAACTGTTTTGCTTAGTTTAGCTAGCCTTCTCGTATCAGCCCGGTATATGCCTTCAAGGCTGATATCGAGATAAAAATCAGAAATCAATAATAATAAAAATAATAATAGAAATAAAAATAAAAATAAAAATTGATTTAATTAAACCAGTTTAATATCTGTGCATGTTTACAAATTCAGGGCCAGTATTCAGGCCGAGTAGGCTGTATTACAAATTGTTAGGATGTTAGTAGATAGTTATTGTTTGTTGTTTAGGAGTAGAATTACTCATGTATTGTAGGCTGTATGATATGGGGTTTGGTCTTGCGGTAGGAGCAGGTGAGGCTAGGCACTTTTTGACTTAGCCTGAAGTTTTTGGCTAGGTATATATCTAATTTTATATAATTAATTTTATATACACATATATATATTTTTTAGATATGTTTTATGTCCTTTTAGATCTTTGTTATATATATATGTTTATAGTAAGTGTCGTTGATTCTGCAATGTTTTTATGAAAAAATTTTGTGATTTTGTAGGCTTGTTGAAATGAATTATAGTGGTGGTGTCACTTTTAGTTAATATGTGATTTAATGATAGCATGAAACACGCCTCCTAAAGTAATTGTTATTGGCTGAAGAGCAGGATATCCTGTATTTAAACTTCCTGCTCTCAGTTTTTTACTGTTTGTCTGATGAAGCGGCAGTTACATGCCGTGAAAGCGCTTACAATAAACTGTGGATTTACTACTTGACGAATGGTTTTGAACATTACTTGATAGCAAGACTAGAACAATTTTGAACAGTTGTTCCTTGGTACTGCAGTATTGTTTTATTGTTGATTTAGTGCGAGGTTCTGTGAGTATTTGCACTACAATTCCATAAGACTATCAGCATTTGGTGTTTCCTTCTTAGGAATACGTAGAGACATTTTTTGATAGTGTGAAGATCTAAAATCGTGCGTTTTGTGTTTTGGCTTCTTCTAACCTGGGCTTTGGCTTACTTGCATTTACTTTTGCTGGGATTTGATTTCAAGGAGGTTTCTGTTTTATATATATATATATATATATATATATATATATATATATATATATATATATATACATATATATATATATATATATATATATATATATATATATATATATATAAACACATATATACAACATAAAATATACCTACACATGTATAGATATTGATATATATGTGTATGTCTACATATATACAAACACACACACATATGTATGTAAATACATGTCCCTTATATTACCACCACAGTGGTGCATGCTATGTGTGAGGGAACATCACACATAGCAATACACACAGATATATACAGCTGTGAGTGTAAAATGGATGGTTATGCCATATATGAACCCCTTGCTGGGACCACATTGCCCTTGTCTGTGAAATAGGAAATGAGAATATGGGTAAGAATAGCAGGTATATTTGTGGAGGTGGTTCAGGTTGGTAGATATAGAGGACAGCCTACAGGGTTGGTATATGACATATGTGGTGGGTAAACACCCTGGATGGTGTGTGTGGTCTGTGATTTGGAAGCCCCATGAGCCCCCATATGGAGACAATGGGAACAAGGCTCCCACCTATTGCTAGTCACAACAGGAGTTTCACATCCCTGAAGATGCCTGGCCTGGAGGCTAAGCAGGAGGAGTATGTGGACCCTGTGATTGTGTACTGGTGGCCTCAAGGTGCTGTCGCATATCCCACAAGTTTCTGTAGAGCCCCCTATGGAACAGACCCTGGACCTGCCCTTTGATGACAGGATCATGTCTGTGTGTACTCCCGGTGGTGGACACCATCCCCTGATGTGGTTCCACCTGAAGGAAATCCTGGACCAGTAGATGAAGAGGCCCCAGGGTAGGTCCCATATGTGATGTGGCCTGGTAACATGGCCAGATGTGGTGGGAGAGGTGGTTCTGCTGGCAACTATTCCTTACACATGCTATTGTGTCACTGTTATAGAACATATGTGGGTAATAATAGTCCACACAATCCTGGGACATGTCCAACAGCATGCATAGATATCCCCAATAACACAGAATGACAGATGTGCAACAATCACATAGCAAGCATACCACATGCATATATGGAACCATAATGGCCCTGACATTGGCATGCAGGTGAAATAGTCTATAAGAGGCCAACAATGATAGTGTTCCCACAGGGAACATGGCTACAAACACATAGCATAAAGCGTGCTACAATACAATATATCTCCAAATGGTAGGTAAGCTGTAGCCATACCTAGTGAGTTGTGTGAACAGTTTGTTGTCACTGATATCATGGGGGGAGACAGACATGTGTATTAAGAACTATGGTAACCTTGCTCTATGAGTTGCTCAGACGTGTTAACATCTTTATGTCTTTCAGGCAAGATGTCCCACGGCCGTTTACCAGTGTATTCAGTGGTGGAAAATGAGGTCATTTTAAACCACCTTATATAGCACTATCAAATTCTGTTCAGCAGGACAGCCTATGAGCAGCAGGAGTGGACCATCCTGTAAAACAATCTAGTCCACAGGGTCAGTGATGTCAGCCTGCATAACCGCAGTTATGAGCAGGTCCAGCATTATTGTATTGACTTGCTTCTCAATGCCCATTAACATGCTGATGCAGTCTGGGGGGATAACCTCGCAACAGTGGGGGAGGTCATGACATCCATCTCCCCGACACATGTTGAGGAGCTCCTCACCACCCTCATGGCACCTGCCCGCTAGCACACCCAACAACTGGCAGAGACCATTGTGGAGGTGGGTGCTACCCACACACCGGCTGAGGAGCATGCAGGTAAGGCCACAGGGCACATCAGTAGACCACTGTTGTATATGCATCTGTATCTGTACAGGTAGATCATGCATATGTGAGATGTCATATATATATATAGTCTGTTGCTGCATAGTAGTAATAAACAGATGTGCATAAGCTGTAGTATTGTGGACTTGTACTGTTGATGTACTGTAATGCTGCTACCACCCTGTAGCAATGCCACAGCTGTGGCCACTGACATCACATCTCTCACATTCTTATGTAGGTTCCTCTGGTATACCACCAAGGCAGCAGGCTGAAGCTGGTGAGTATGGTTTATGTTCATGCTTGCCAATACACCGGGCATATAATGGTTATGGTAAATTCCATGCACACATCTAACACACCTACCCATAATGCATACCGTACATGTTTACGTATTGTTGCTGTTAACTGCACTGCATCACAGTGGTGACCATGATGGGGTATCTGAAGTGTATGTCAGACACCTGCAAGATAACTAACATCCTGTCATTGTGAAATGTGTCCACAGGAATGAACATAATGGTGGAACACATGGCCTACAGTAGGTACATGTGTGAAACATCACCCTTATACAGTGCTACAACAGTGTATATACCAGTATTACAATGGCAACTGTTACAGATCAACACTATGGCATATCATAATACTATGGTCCACAACCCTTAACACCTGCAATGTGGTCCCAAGATGAGAACTGAGTGTGTAATATGGAACCGTAGGTTAGGGCAGCAAATATGAGTAATACATACCTTCACAAACATTGGTAGCATATGTGTGCACACACTCCAGAGAAATATAGTGGAGGCAGCTGTTGAGGTACTGCCTGCATGCATTTGTAATGGAAATGCACCGTTCAGCAAGTACATATCCCCTATGTCATACCACATAGTGGTCAGCTGTCCATGACATTTGGCCATCAAATGTGCACTCTTGCCTGCAACAGAGGCAGGTGTGGCTTGCACACATCATACATGACATGGCGTGGGCCCCATACCCAACAGGTAGCACCCATGTAGCCATACCTCACCATTGCATATGTCATGGCAAACAGTGCAGGCAGTCATATATGTGGCAAGTATGTATGGAACAGGAATGATGTAGGACATAAACAGATGGCCACCCAAGACAAATGCTGTCACATGCAGCAAACTGGTCATGCAGGCTGCCCACTAATATGCCACAACACTGAGGTGGGTCACAGGAATGTCCAGAAATTACTGGATGTGTGGTACCTGTTTCATCAATTGCCTGGACACTGCAAGTGCATGGCCTATGGGTTAGGGTAAACAGATGTGACATTTGTACCACAGGAAACATCAGCCAGGCCTCTCTACAGGTAGTGTATGCATGACAGAAGAGGTCCCCAACAGTCACACATTGCAATGTGCAGTGGTGTACCATGACCACGTTGGAAACCTACAGACAATATTATGTAAGATACAGGTGCTGCATAACCAATGCCTCACCCCTCATCAGGCCCACCATCCCCATCTGTGCTGTGCAGGTGCCAGTGTACATCTGTATGTTTGCAAGTCATTAGCTGGGACTAAGCTGTTACATGTGTTGTTCAGTGTTTGGGACACTGCAAACTGACACACATGTGTAGGCCACAGTTGTCAAGCATCTGCAAAAAGGCTGAAGGTGGGGAGGGTGTGTCATCATGACACACCAGTGCACTGCAGCAGGGATCCCAAGGATGCCAAGAATGGCTATATTTGCACACAGTCAGGTTCAGGAATTGTGGCACTCGTAACCCTAACTCCACAGCAATAGTGATGGCAGTGTGTGAACTCCAAGGGATGTGCACATGAGTAGACCTTGCAATCATGCAGAGTTGGGGACATGTGTAGGGCAGACTGACCATATACTGGCAAATGCAGATGGCCCATGCTAGTATACCTCTGCCAGGAATAGTGACTGCTGTAGTACACATAACAATAGGTGCAACAAACCATCATGATAAGGGCATGCACACATATGCACCTATTGTTATGTGTGCATGCCCTTATCATGATAGGTACAACAAACCATCATGATAAGGGCATGCACACATATGCACCCATGGAGTGTATGCATTGTGGTTGGCATCTGCACACTTAACACATTTCCTAGACACTGCATGTGAATGTGAAGGACATATGTCACATATCAGGCTCATATAATGTTAACATATGCAGTGATGTGGTCCCATAGCATATCAAGGAAGATTTCTTCATATCAATAAGGGTGTGTAGACTCCCCATAACCATGGTAAGATTTGACGGTTGTCAGTGTAATAGTATCGTATTGGTCATACATGCACCCCTGATGCTGAGATCTGTAAACCAGACATCAGGCATTCACAAATGACATCTGTCCACATAACATCCCAGGTATGTGTTGCTCAAACACATAGGGGCTGTGAGCATTAGAGCAGACATAACTAACACAGTAATACACATTCAGCAATGGTTTGTACACCTGTGAGGATTGGTGCACAGTACTTGGCAGGGTGCACAGCAATACTGTGTACATGGGTGCAGTGTTTTCCAGGGGAAGGGGCATCAACTACTAACACAGCCCATGAATCACACACATGTATACTGTTGCTAGCATTGATTGATTATAGCTGCAATGCATCCTGTTGAGTACCATATGTTATGCATGTTGACAGATGGGTAATGGGAGGACTGTGTGTACTATTGTTGTGCAACCTCACCTGTAGGTGTGTGTGTGTGTGTGTGTGTGTGTGTGTGTGTGTGTGTGTGTGTGTGTGTGTGTGTGTGTGTGTGTGTGTGTGTGTGTGTGTGTGTGTGTGTGTGTGTGTGTTGGAGGGGTTATTTTGTCTGTAAGTACAATCTGGTGGAGTGGAGGGGGGTTGATGCATGTAGGATGTGTGTGTGCATGTGTGTGTATTCGTGTGGGTGTCCATGTATGCAGATGTGTGATTGTGGGGTTGTTCATATGGCAGTGCTTCCCTTTGGAATCGTGCAGTACATGGACATGGACTGACACATGAGACACCAGGAATACTTGTCTGATAGGCAATCACAGGACAGCTGATAGTATAATAAGGTATGAAGCATGGAACATGCATTGGGAGGGAAAGTAGACACCAGGTATACCCTTAATATTGCAATCAGCAGAAAGGTGAATGACTACCCATGTATGCAGCACTACAGATGCATTGGGGAATTAATAGACAACACAAGGGAGTGTAAGGTGACATTATGGAGTGAACGTAGTAGCTCCTAACATAAGGGGGCCATGTTCACATTGTCCGAACATACCCAGGGTGAACACTGGATGACAGCAGTGAAGCCATGTAAAACCTACTCCACTCAAGCCAAGGAGGTAATGGAGTAACATGTCTTGTGTTGTAATCCCTCATCTAGGCATTTAGAGGAATGATACATTAATGAGTAGTATTGATGAATGTATGTTACCAAGTGTGATGCAGGATGGGGAGCTTACATGAATAAACATGGGACTGTCTGTAAACTCAGGGACAGGTAGGTATTATGCTGGAATGTCAGTGTGTGTGTTTGTGTGTGTGTGTGTGTGTGTGTGTGTGTGTGTGTGTGTGTGTGTGTGTGTGTGTGTGTGTGTGTGTATGCATGTACTGTTATGCAGTGCTGTACAGGTCTTAAAGTGCATTTCTTGTTCTCCCCGACAGGTGGCAAGGTGGGTCATGGTCCCTCCTGCTTGCAATCTGATGTTAATGTCCAAACAGACACCGAAGATGATGATAGGACTGTTGATGCACAGGCGGGGTTGTCAGAGGCTGAAACTGCACCATTGTTTTGCATCCCCCTCTTAGCCAACCCAACACCATACACAGTTACAGTGCCTATACATACCCCATCACCAGTGGCCGTAGCAGAGGGACAGTTGGCAGTTGGTGGAAGTGCACAGGAGAGTGTGGTATCTATGCTTACTGTGTCTGGTCACAGCAGGCATAGCCAGATGTCCAGCAGGGCATCACATAGGCAGATGTACCAGGGTGCTCGTTGTAGGGCCGCTGGTCATCATGCCCCTTGCAGAAGCACCACAACATGTACCACCAGGCGCATATTTCAGACTGTCATGGGGGTGCAGGCATGTATGGAACTGTACACCAGACAGGGCCTGAAGCTGCAGAGGGCTGCTCTCTCTCATCTGTAAGTGACAACTTCCATGAACTTGCTGGTGCCCTCCAGGATTATACAGTGGTCATGGATAGATGTTTGGGTGAGATGGTAGGCCTCATCAACCATGGTTTGTCCATGCTTGAACATGTGTTGGGAGTGGGGTGACGGCCACGTGGACGTAGGCCAGCAACATCAACAGCTGGTAGTCGACATGGATATGCCCAGACACCAAGGTGCTCCTGTAGTGACAGTACCAGCCCCAGCATTGTGGGTGGAAGCACGGTCCACACCACACCACAGCAGACCATGTGCACGTGGCCCTGGCCAGTCCCAGGAGGGACCTGGTTCCAGCAGACATCTGTCATCATCAGGCGAGAGTAGCACATCACAGCCTGTACCTGGACATGCCCATGGAACCCCTGGCAGGCACAGTCTGCATGCCCAAGGCTGGAGCCAGTGAACTGCACACCCTGCCAGGTATGGTCTGCAGCTGTCCAAGAAACACCTGTATAGGGCAGCCACATGACAGAACTGTGTGCATGCATACCCACACACAATACAAACACACCTAGAGCAACCCCATACCCACAAACACCACATCACCATGCCTATTACAACTAATTACACCTCTCACCCATGCACATGGTGTCAGATGTATGGCCCACCCTCGGTCTCTGGCAAACCAACAACACACCCTGTGCATATGATAAAACCTGTGCCACATCCCCATCATCCATAACATTGATGCAGGGACTGGTAAGTATGGTTCTGATGCACATGGTGCCTGTACTACAGTGTACATTGTACTGCTGTGTAACATGTTATCAGGAGTAATGCTTAATGCATACATGTCAGGTAGTGTAGCTGTTCAGCCATGATGCATTATAGCTGTTAGTAACACTGAGTGATTGTGGTCTCCATAATGTTATCCTTTTGTGTTGTAAGTGTACATGTGTCAGCAGGAGGATGGTCTGCAGTCATATTCCACAAGTAGTATGGCACTGTGGTGACACAATGGCTGTGACATATCCTGGGTACAGTTGAACACGTCACAGGTTTGTATAACAGTTACTGCCTGTGCCACATGGACAGGTGGCCCGCTGGGACATGTATAATCAGCAACCTGATGTAGATCCACCCACATACATGCACACTCTTACTTGGCAACACTGGGACTACACCCCTACCTAGTTATGTAGTTCTACTGAAGTGTGTGACTTTCATTGCACACACCACACAGCGTTTAGGGTGAGATGTGTTCTAGGTTACATGTTACATGCAGAACAACCACAGACATGTACAGTATGGTAATGGGGATGTAATGGTTGTATATGGACAATACATAGTCTGACATACCATCATGTACACATTAGCAGACACATAACAGACAGACACACATCCAAGAGACCTGGGTCTTTCGGTGCTAACTAACTTGTCAATGTGTCCAATGTGTTACAGCTAGGCTGCACACAGCAAATGCATAACTGGGCTGGATTGTGGTATCAGTTACCTGTGTGGTTGATGGTGATAGTGGTTATCATACAGTGGTACATGGGACATGTACCGGATGTACCATGGTGTAATGACAGTGTACACAGCGCCCACACCCACAGTGGGTATTGTACTCACTCGAACCCATGATGACATTCGGACATATCCACCATCACATATTGCCCATGACTGTGATAAAAGCCATTGTCCATCCCAATAGTGGTACTACAGGGATGTGCATCTAATGCACATGCCACAGGCATAGTAGGGTGATGCATTGTCATGCCTCAACTATGGGCAGCAACAACAATATCCATACTACTGTGTGGCAATGCGTATTGTAATAGGAGTATATGGCCACGGAATGCTGTACCCTACAGATATACAGACATGTACACATACACACACTTGCCAGAACTCAGTGGGTATCCCATGCCTATCAACCCATTTGTACAACACTGTTGTGCTGTTACTGCAAGGCTCATGTAGCCATTAAGAAGAAGACCATAACAGGGTACATGTAATGTCCAGTACAGCAGCAGCCACATCTTACTATGGCAATGGATGTTGCAGTGGCTGTGAATGCCCTCATGTTATTCCAAACTAAAAAGTGTACTAACACACAGACACTGCTATCCTCAGTAATGCACATGTACATATTTGTCAGTACTGGGGTGCATCACTGCAGGTGGTCATAGGTGTGCACCTGGCTATTGTCCATGGAGAGATGGGAAGTGTAGGGGATGTGTGTACAGTGGTATCATGTCACCTGCCATGTGCCAGCAGGCAATCTATCGACAGACAGCCTCAGGGTGAGAGTGACATACATTAGCCAATCCTCTGGGTGCCTCCTGCAAATGGCCACTGAGGTGATCCAGTTGACATGTATGCAACATGTATTACAACACATGGTTAGTGTCTGTGATGGAGACCTGTACCCAAGCATGTTCTGTTGACTGGGGTAGTGTAGTGGAGGTACCAGTGGCATGTGGTGCATACAGAGTGTTGTCTCCTATATGTGCCAGTTATAACACAGCTGGGCAGACATGTCAGTGTCAGTCAAGCATTGGTAGCCTGTACGTATCCAAGCTGGATAACTGCCATCTGCATATCTGTACAGGGACTGACAGACATTATCTTGGCAAGTAGCTATGCAGTAGGATGAATGTGTCGACAGATAGATGTCTGACACCAATATGTATGGCATTACTACATGTTGGAAGCCCTCACTGCCATGTGCTGTACAGACAGTAGTCTACAGTTACTTTCCACATGTCAGATCATTATCCAGTAAGGGATATATACTGTGAAACAACTCACACACCAGGAGAACAACAGTGAGGCCTCAGAGTCCAGCTATGCCTGCAGGAGGTGCTTGTTGTCAGTGCTACATTTAGCAATCTACTTTTGCCTGGGAAAGCACTGTCAACAGTAGTAATGCCATGATACACTACATGCCAGTGTGACAGCATGTAACCTGGGTTACTACCCTTGTATGTAACACATTCACACAGATAGGAATGCTGTACAGGTCTTATATACTTGAGTGTCCCAGACATGACACTCACACCCGTTGCTACTGTAATGATGGCACATAGATGCATGTTTTGTACATGGCATTACATGCACTTATTACAGATGTCATTACCCTGCTATGTTATCAGACTGGGATGTGAGCACTGGTTACCAGGGCTGATCCATGCTTTGCAGGTGTCAGCATTGCTGCAATATAACAGCTGAGCACATTTGCGCACTGGTAAGTGAAGCCTACATGGTGTAAGCGCCCTTACATTTAACCGTATGTAAGAACCACTTAGCTTCACGCAAACGTGCATAAACACACTTAAAGCTGCTCAAAACTGCCTTAACCACTCTGTAACCAACAGCCCTTGTCCTGCCCAGCAACAAAATAAACAGCCCTTGAACGCAGGACCCTGTGCACTATAGTCATAACAGTTAACCACTACACCATGACAGCTGTGAAGACAGTTGTTGTTTTTCCAATATATCTGTCAGTACACATGTTGAATAGTATTGAACAATTGCTTTGACTTCCACTATTGCGTATCACTTATTATTGATATTACTGTTGCATCACATATGTTGTTATATCCAAGTATACACATATCAGATACATACGGTGAGATACATCTGGGAAGGTATACACAACCGTGATGTTTACACATGACATGGATATGGATATATACATATACATATGTAGATATATGTCTATATGTGCATACACATATATATTCATATATATGTATTTGTACACATCTGTATAGTGCATCATATATATGGCCATTTTAGATCTCTGTGTATATATATATATATATATATATATATATATATATATATATATATATATATATATATATATATATATATATGTGTATGCACATCCTATGTGTACAGATATACCTATGTATGTCGATATATAAGTAGATATCTATAACTATATGTGCATACATATCTAATCAGATATACCTGTTTATTTAGATATATATGTAGATATCCATAACTATATGTGCATATATCTCTATATATCTGTATATGTGTAGACATATATAGTGTCTATATGTATATATTTGTGTTTGTATATGTTGTGTCTATATATATATATATATATATATATATATATATATATATATATATATATAGATATAGATAGATATAGATATACAGATATGTTTACCATATATACAGAACATGGAGTGGAGTCCTCCCTCAGCACCAATAGTCCCAACCTCTTAGTGCAAGGGGATGTCATGTATATATTGCAGGTATATATGTAGACTGTTGCTACTGTAACAGGCATTGTCTTAAGAGACATGTGTGTGGGAGGTCACATCTGCGTTTGACATGTATGCCATTGGCTATTGACAGCCATCCTAATGACATCATAGTACAGTACCACGGCTAGCACAGTAATGATTCTGTGGACTAGAGTAGAGATATGACCAATATATGTGGACAGTCTGGCACTCTGTGGTCAGTCCAGCAGTGTATACAAATCCCCTTTGTGCAAGACATGTGGACCACGCCTGACAATGTGGATGTTAACAGCAATATACATGGGTATATCACATACATACTGGACTACATATGCCCACACAGTTTATGAATTCACGCACACCAGTCTCCTGACACATAATACCTGGTGGTGCAGAGGCCACATGGCCACATACTACCCAGTAGTTAGTGACATACATCTGTACAGAATCCCACTGCTTTGTCAGAAATACACAACAGTTATGGTGGCCTGGCAGCAGTATGTCTTGCAAATAACTGGACATAACAGCACCCTGGGTAATTACACTAAGCTGCTAGACATGTAACAAAGCACTGTGCAAACTACAGGCAGACTGCCACAACACTGGAATATATTTTATATGGGGGAATACATATGTACCTGCAAATATAGCAAACTCTACATGCATGTCACAGCACATAGTAACAGACACCTGTGAAAAAGTGCATTCCTACAATCAATGTGAACACAGCTACAGCCACATATGGTATGCAAGCTTAATAGGATACTATATGGACTGTCTGATAAACACCATCCTCATATGTGCTACTCAAACACTAACCCTACATAAACTGGGTCATGACACAGTGTGGTCCAATGCCTGCCTGTGGTATGGGACACGTGTGTTTGGCCCTACAGACATGTGAGCTGATACACTGGAGCAGCATGTAACATCAGATAGAACAGGACCAAGAGCAATGGCATCTAGCACAGTCTGTGCACAGGCCAAGGTATGTATGCGCAATACACATACTGTCAACAGTCACCATAAGTATACAGACCACAGTACTGTACACACAACCACAGAATGCCCAGTTTATGTCCTCAGAAATAACCCCTACTATACATAACATGTCTAGCAGTCTGATATCAGGTATGATGTCAATACATAATGGTGTACAGAACATATGCACCTCTTACTGTGTGACATATGTACAATGGTTGACAGACTTGTGTCTGGAGCCACAAACACTGGCCCAATAAAGGCATGTTGCTGTGATAACCTCATACATTTACTGCCATACCAGGGTTTGTTGTGACATATGTCTTATGAGGGATATGAAGTCAGTAACTCCCATGGCTGTCACCATGTACTGACTGCAGTCCTCAGACTATGCTTCTGCAGTTCTAAGATAGGTGCACTGTAACAAAGGAAACATAAGATTCCACACACTGCCCAGTCTGCAGATAGCTCTACAGGTGGGAGTTTCCTCAAACACATAACACTGTCATGACAGGTATTAAATCATGTAGAAAAGCCATATCCACACACACCCTGTTAAACCAACATTACTCCAAATGAAGAAGAGCAACATCTACATTCTGTAGTCATGTATGGCACATCCCCCTGGCCTGTCTCCACAGTGTATGTTGTTAGAGGTAAATTCCAATACCATATGTGATGCAGTTTGCCAAACACCAAATTGACATCCTGCTCACAGTGAATGAAAAGGCTCAACACTCACATGATGTTCCTACATATTGGAGTGTGTTTCCATGCAATTGGCTATAGGAATTTTACCACAGCTGATCCACATGCAATCAGCTAGAGGGGAACTGCAATCCATGCAGAGGCCATCAGCTGATCATGGGCATCACTTACAAAACACAAGCTGCTGCCTAAGCAAAGCATGTGTACTTCTCCACATCCACCAGAGAGGGGGTGAGAGAGGCAGAGACAAAGTAAGTCACTGGTGGGGTGGGAGAGTAAAACCTAAGCATGTTTGTGTCACACACCTACCAGTACAGGGTTTCAAACCCCTGACTATGTACTGATATCACATGTCTGTGCAGTTACTGCATGCACTACATAGCTTATATGTTGGAGAATTGTCCAAAGGTATATCTGATGGTGTGTGACATCTGCAGCAGTGGTATAGGGGCGATAAGGTTGGTGTAGTACACGTGCCTGTCCACATGACCAGGTGTCAACATCAACACAGCCACACTCTCTCAGGGACTCACACACACTAACACAGTTGGCAGGGTCAGGAATAGACTTTCTAACTAGGTAGTTTGCCACAATACAATAATACGCAGGTATCACATGCACCACAGGTGTTATACAGCTGATATATGTGCAAAGGGTATGTGAAGGTGACTGACATCAGAGGGTATGCTTCAGTAGGCCAATAGGAGTTGTATTGAGTGTGAATGGGGTCAAAAGTATCATACTCCACACACACACACACACACACACACACACACACACACACACACACACACACACACACACACACACACACGCACACACACACACACACACACACACACACACACACACACACACACACACACAGTGCCAGTACTGACATGTATGGGTGCATTCTTTCACAGGTGTGTAGTGGTTGACTGTGCCAGAATACTGTACAAGGCTAGGTGAAGGGTATAATTTGGCATCAGGCCACATGAAAATGATCTGCAGTGTGGCTCAGGGGTGTAGTGTCTGGATTGGCTCACACAGGTGGGTATTGTATTCACCATCCAGTCATCTGTGTTATTATTGTGTGTGGCCAGTGCTGTGCAATGCTTGCCATGTATGTGTTCTATAGTCCATGACATGGACGGTGTCTGGGATGTGCACACATCCCACATGCATGTTCAGTGACATGTGGAACTGTACCTGGGGTGTCTGTCCCATGTTGTGTACACAGATTTTTATCAGATGTGCCAGTCCTGGCCTCATGTGGCAGGAACTGATAATGGACACCAGGTTGACCCTGCACCTATATTGTTAGCATGATACAGGGTATTCCCTTCTGGCAGTGGCATCGGTCCATACAGGGCATGTGTTTAAGACATGGTAGGTCCTTTGTGGGCCACGTTTGATGGCATTACAGTTGTTGCAGGCATCCAGTGGGGAACATAGTGAAGGCACACTGTCTGCAGTTATGTGCCTATTTTAGTGATGGGACAGGGTGCCATGCCCTCTGTATTCCACTGCAATCACACCATGGTTACTATCTGTGGGCAATATGCAGGGTACTACCAACAAAGTGGTTGTTGCCTAGACAAGTGTGTTTGTGTATGAGACATGGGTCGAGAGTGTTCTCTGGGTAATACAAGGGTTGCCTAAGATGTTCGCTAGGTCTTGATGTCACATGTAGGGATATGGATTGGCAACTCCAGCCTCTTGGCTGTTTGACATATGTTATCCTTGTAAGCTGGACAATGTGACATATAATAGGCCCACCATATAAGAAATTTGCAAAACCCGCTCCACAATGAGTCCAGTTGTTACACACTGCCACCCACCTCCACACAGGATACAAATGACAAACACAGACCCACCCACCCACAACAAGTCTCACAGTTGCCATGTTTGGGATTGGAACTCCTACCTAACTAGTTTTTCATACTACAGCATTATCCAGTTATAGGACCCGCCATGGAGATTACGGGAGTACTCCTTCCCCAAAGGTGTATTTCAAAGGGAATTACATCAGCAGGCTTGCCAGAGAAGGGCAATGAAGGTTGCATTGACTGTGAATGGCATCAAAAGCTTTGCTGCCTACATAGACAAACAAACACACACATAAATATCCATACTTGACATGTCTGGGAATACAACTCCTACCTAACTAGTTTATCTTACTACAGCATTACGCAGCTATAGGACAAACCATTGAAATTAATGGAGTACTTGTTCCCCAAAGGTGTATTTCAAAGGGAATGACATAAGCAGGTATGCCAAAGAAGGGCAATGGAGGTTGTATTGACTGTGAATTGCCTCAAAAGCATTGCTCCCTACACAGGCAAATATCCACACTTTCCAGGTCTGGGAATATAACTCCTACCGAACTACTGTATTACACTACAGCATTATGTTGTATAGGACATGCCACATAGATCACTGGGCTACTTTTTCCCCAAAGGTGTATTTCAAAGGGAATGACATCAGCAGACTGGCCATAGTAGGGCAATGGGGAGGGCAGTTTGTGTGCATGGGCCATACCTATTCATCTAGAGGCTGGCACACCACACTCAGGCACACACAAGTTTATATTCCACAGGTACGTGTATGCAACTGCTAGATGACTACTGCCTTGTACAGTCATGTTGTACAGTTAGCACTAGCACCACAGAGTCTATAATGCTGAGGGATTCCAGAGGCAAATGTCTATGATGCGTGACATTTACACAACATGTGGTTGTAGCCATTTGGCTGTGTGCTGGGTGGGACAGGCCTCATGATGGAAGGCTCTTTGTCACTGTCACTCGCTTCCACACATCTGTGTTTGTGTACTTTTGGTATATTATAGTGTGTTGTCCTTGGATATATGTGTGTATTCCTATCCAGTGTGTATGCAAAGCATGACTGGTGCATACTGAGGAGTGTATGCACTAACATCTGCAACTGTCAGATATGTATGGTCCACTGTTGTTGCCAGACATGGGCTTCATTTCTCTAAGAGTAGCAGCATGCCCAATATGACCTTCTGTATTGAATGTGTGAATCCATTCCAGGTAGATTGTACTCCAGTGCAGACTTTTGTGTCCTACACCTACAACTAGCAAACTGTTTCTGCAGGATATCTGTAGATCAGTTGACGATATGGGGTCAAACTGGGCAAGGTATGGTGGGTACTATAGGTAACTGTGTCTGTGCTGCCTCTGCTACATGGTCCTGGTGTTAGCAATGATATTCAGACATGTGTACTGTTATATACTGTGATGTTTTATGTCATCAAGTACTGTCAGGTAGACATATTTGTTCACAGTGATGTCCTGGGGGACACAGGGTGAATGCATCTGTGTCCAGTATTGTGGTCAAACACCTACATCTTTTTGCAAACTAATGCCATTCTGGAGGGGGAGCTGCAGACACTTGCTGCTGGGTCTGTGTAACTGGTTTAGTACCTTGGTACAGTGGTGACAGAGGATCCCATACTTGTACACCCAACGATGTGACAGTATGGCCTTATCTTGCTGTGGCAATACCTCACAGCTGTACAGATTCGCACAGGTTACCCAGAGGCAGGGGTCATAAGTCAGGACATTACCCCTATTGTGGTTTACGAGCAGGTTTGTAGCCACCATTCTTGTGTTTGCAGCCATGGATAGCATGTGCACAAGGCTGTGTTTCGGACTTCACACACTCCATGCTGCCCATGCTCCCACCCCCACCCCTCTATTATTTTACCCTCTTCCATACATTATGCAAACATTCTCTGATACTTTCCCTATAGTTATCACCTCATCACAGCAGTATATTGGTGTTGGTCCACAGTTCATGCAGTAGGACATGGTGGACATGTTACTGTGGTTTGTCCAAATGGCCTTGCATATGGGCTCTGTGGATTGTGTTATGTTGTTATTTGGGAGTCCATGACATAACATACATTGGCAGTACGGGTGAGACACAGGCCTTTGGCAGAGGACTGTAAGCCATTTGGTAGTGATGCAGGCCAGCTGTAGCAGGCCGTTGCATTCTGTCAGTCCTACAGTCCCAGACTGCAATGCAGTATATTCCCCTGAGGTGACAGGTTAGGTGTGCTAGGTGTTCATGCTAATACTTTCTGTCAGTATTGATCCAGTGGTGTGAATGCTGGCAGGGTGCTAGTTACAGCTAGGAATGCACCTGCATGGTACACCTGCACTGCATGCTGCATTCTTTCGCTATTGCCATACACAGGTGGGGGTCATATTGTACCCATTTCCAACAGCAGGGATAAGACCAGAGAGGTACCTGTGGGTGATGGTTGGGTGAGCTGGTTGCATGTGTGCTATGGACACTACTTGCATCTGACTCACAGATATGCATGGACCATTCCATTTATGCTGGCTAGTGCAGGGACATCAGCTGTTTCTCTGTACATCATTCCTATGACCTTTGTGGTCTGCGAGTGTTTGGACAGACAACATCAGTATTCCCTACTACAAGCCCAGGTAATGTGCTGCAAATCTGTATGTACATTTCCAAGGGTGTGTCCATTTAAGGGTTACACATTATACACTGTCTATCTGGGATACTTCCCCTGTGCATTGCTTGTACATCTGGCCCAACAGTCATGCCATGTCCATCTTTCAGATGGTGACACATATTACTTCCATACATTTACAATGGCTTACTGCTAGAATGTGTTAGACTCTGGAGCATTGTATTTGGCACTGCAGTTGTGAGGACTTGGCCCTGTCATCGGCAGTACTGGGCAATGGCCACCAGGACAAACCTCATCATGCATACGTTCTGACCACTTTCACACAATATAAAACAGTCACCAACCTAACACACGCATACCTGCATATTGTACACATGCTACAAGCTATCCTGCTATCTTGGCAACCTCAGGTAATCTGTGCTCCACTGGTATTATACCTACACATACATGTTACTATATTTCTACATAGGATTGCGGGACACACCTGACTGCTACTACGTGTCTACATCGGATTGGGGGGGGCACCAGACTGTTACTACATATCTACATAGGAATGGGGGGACACACCTGACTGTTTCTACATTTCTACATAGGATTGTGGGAGCATACCTATGTTTTACTACATGTCTACATAGGACTGGGGGGCACACCTGACTGTTACTACATTTCTACATAGGAACGGGGGGCACACTTGACTGTTACTACATTTCCACATAGGATTGGGACAGGACTGGGGGGGCACACTTGAATTTTATTAAATTTCTACATGGGATTGTGGGGGGGCACACCTGTGTGCCACTATATGTCTACATAGGAATGGGGGGACACCTGACTATTACTACATTTCTACATAGGATTGGGATGGGGGCACACCTGACTGTTACCACATGTCTACATCAGATTGGGGGGGCACACCAGACTGTTACTACATTTCTACATAGGATTGGGGGTGGCACTCCTGACTGTTACTACCTCTCTACATCGGACTGGGGGGGCACACCTGACTGTTACTACATTTCTACATAGGATTGGGGGGGCACACCTGACACTTGCACACATTTGCTATGACTGTACTGATATGTCAGTTACTCCATTTCATTCTGTATTCTAATCTATCATGCTGACTAGAGGCATATCAGTGTACTACAGGTCTTAGGTTTGATTCACCTACATATCAGTTTCTGAATTCTTACCCTTCAGAACTAACATCCCACTGCCTAATCTGTTGTAGTCTGTCTGTGTATGCCGGGGGGGGGTTGCCCATAGCCATCATTCAGAGGCCTTAGCACAGCCTTTGTTTGTGTTTGTCTACACCTGTCCTGCTGTCTGAGACTGTTGTTGTGTATGTGAGCCTCCCTGAATGGCATGTGTGTGTCATATGGACACACACGTGGTCCAGCACATTTCCTGCAATAGGTTTTGTCACCATGTGTAGTACTGGCTACTATGGTGACACCAGTATTTGTTACAGATTACATGATGCCACTATAGGTGTCTACTATCTGCTGGCATCCCATTCAGCCACCTGATTCTTTTGCATCCTCACATCCATACCATATATTTAAGTAACAACACATACTACTCCATTCAGCAAATGGTAGGAAGAGTGACTTACCTTGTGGCTGTGCCAGTAATGAGGATAGTGCTGGAGGGCTGTCTATGTTGGATGCACATAGTACACTCCCTATACATGGTTGAGCACAGGTAGTGTCATGTTTGGCATCCCTTTTACTATATGTGCGAGTTGGAGAGAGGTGTCATTTCCTGGGTCCTTACTGTGTCAGTGTATGCGCTATGTATTGCCTCTTTGCCAAGGCCAGGGCATACTGGGCACGCCTCCTTCTGCCTACTGGGGCAGGCTCAGGTTGTTTCTCCTCCAAGTCACTCCGTGCCTGTGCAGGCCTTGGCAATGGTGGGGGGGCTATGTGGCTCTGCCCCATGCTGTTACTGCTGCAGCTGTTTTCACAGGATCATATTGTGTAGCATGGCGCATACAATGACAATTTGAGTACATGTAGCTGGTAAGTACTGCAAGGCTCCACCGGATGTGTCCAAGCACCAGAACCGTGATTTGAGCAACCCAAACACATGCTCTATTATAATTCTGGTCTATGCATGTGCCTCATTATGGAGTTCTTGTTTGGGTGTGTGTGCATTTCTGATGGGTGTCATCAGCCATGGCTCCAGTGCATTACCAGCATCCCCCACTAGGTGACCGCTAGGGCTGTCCCCATTGGCAAATCTCTGGTACAGCTGTGTCAGATGCCATATGTGGGAGTCGTGATAGCTTCCAGGGCAGCCAGCACAGACATTCATTATAATGCCCTGGGCATTGCACATGACCTGGCAGTTGATGGAGGGGATGCCTTTCTGGCTGATTTAGACCGTACCCTGCTCACCGGGTGGTGCTTTGATGCATATGTGCGTGCAACCTGTAGCACCCACTACCTCAGGGTATTTTGCTATTTGGAGCAAGAGACGCATATTGCTGGTCAATGCCTCACGGGTGTTGGGGAAATATACGTGCTCACTGGGGTGTGCTGACATGGCATCCAGGAACTGGTGAAATACCCTGGATGGTGATGCCTGTGAAATCCCCATGATATCCCCCGTTGGCCTTTGGAAGGTACCTGTGGGTAGTATTCTTAGGCCTACACATACCTTGGTATCCACTGGGATAGGTTCCTCTCTGTTAGTTCTGTGTGTCATGCGTGGCTGGCACAGCTCAACAATTTGCTGTAGGAGGTCCCTATCCACCATACAGTGCTCCACTATCTCCAGCTCATATAGCCACTGGTAGGTTACCCTGGGCCTGTACACTCTTCTCCATCTCCTCACTGTGGGTTGGTTGACAGCATTCTCATCCTCACCACCCTCAGCCTCTTCCACAGGTTGATGTATGATAGCTACTGCAGCCCTTATCATTTTGTTGTTTTTATTTGTTAAAATTTCCCCATTTGTGTACACCGGTGGTGTAGAGTATGTGGGAAAAAAAAGAGGAAAAGGTGTTTGCATAGTTTATAGTAGTGTTCTGGGCTGGGCTGCTGCCTGTGTAATTGGCTGATTCTGATACATGTCACCTGCCAGCTATGCTAGTTCACCTTGATTACCTTCCTACTGCTGTTTTCCCTTCCCATTGCCTTCCTGTTTAAGCCCAGGGGCATGCCGCGCAAATACAGTGCTCAGATGTGCACAGAGCTGCTATTTACTGGTTTACTTTTTTTTTTTTCCTTTAAAACCCAGTGTGCGGTGCGCACACCCACTTAGGCAATGTAAAGAGTGCTAGGCAGCCTTAGACATGCCCCCTTGTTTAGCTCTGCTAAGCTAAGGGCAAACCCAAGCCACAGGGCTCCAATCCACTTACAGTATGCCTGACACACCCCCCTATGATGTCTGCTAACTCTTAGGCTTGCACCATGCTATTCCTGCACTTACACTATTGGGTGCTGACTAGCATTGAGGGGAAATCTGGGATTCAGTATCATTCCCCTCATTTGCATAGGATTGCCTGCTAATGCATAGTTACAGGTCCCACACTGAGCCTCCCCCCTTAGCAACCACTATTCACTGGCCATATTGTCTTCTGCCTGCCATTTAGTATAATGGCAAAATAGTGATTTTGGTAAGAATGATTACTTCAGGTTATTTTTTATATTTTTGGTCCGATCCCGTTTGCATGCCGCTGCCCTACGCTTAAACAGCTGAAATCGACTAAAAAAATAAAAGTTATTTCTTTTATTTTTAAAACTGTTTTCCATGCCACTGACCATATATTTGGCTATTGGCATGGTTTCCCATAATATACACACTTTATTTGGAGCTGTCATGGCTCTGTTTTGTAGTTTGCAAAAATGTACTTGGTTGCTAACCGGGTACATTTCTACACACTACATTAGTCCTGCACGGCCAGCCGACAGCTTCCTGGATCACAAATTCACCTCATTTGCATGATTTTCATCTGCAAATGGAGTAATTTGCATACAGGAGCTGTGTCCGTACAGGAATAGTGCAGGAATGCTCATGCACATCCCTGCAGCTTATTCCTGGATCGCATGGCGGACATATTGCCTCCTGGAGCTCCTGCCCTGTTCCTGCACACTGTACAGGGCTTGTTGAATCCAGGGCCCTCTCCCAACTCAACATAAAAATGTATGCAATTTGCTGGATAGCTAACTGGCTATATGACATAATCCAAACTGTTAAGGCTGCAGGTGTATTCTCTAGTCAGTGAAGCATCATCGGTGCTGTCCCACATTGTTCTACTGGGTCTTCTGTTTCTTGAATGCTTCCCTGACATGAAAGCTGTATCAGGAGACTATGGCTAACCAGGTCTGCTAATGGCCGCAAATTGATGGCATGTATTAAATCTCATTTTGATAATTCAATTCTTTGATAAGGGCTGTACTAAAGAAATGCTTGTTACATTAATTGTGGGCTTTACCCCTAATGCCAAGAAATGCATCATAATTTCATTTTGTAAATATGGCATCATCACTGTGTGCCATGTAGATAATATCATTACACTTAAACCTAGTCATCAGAAAATTAGGTACCTCTGATTATAATAAAGTCTTCTTCGATCACTATATCTTTACCATGGCTATAATGTCATTCTAACTTGTTCATCTTACCTTCTGTGGTAGCTCCTTATTATACAAAGGAGTTACACTCCTATATCCTCTTTTGGTATATACTGAATAAGCAACTAAACCAAATTTGAGAGAGTTTAACATTTGCTCAACAAAAAAATTACAAGTCTTACAACCCTTAGCTATCTTGACTGGCTCTATCCTTCTATTTGTCTCATATAAGCTTCTCAGGTTGGGTCTCTGCTAGCTTTCTATCCTATGAATGACCTTGCACTCTTTGAACTTCTTCACTTAAACACTGCACAACAGAGACTACTATATAATACTATTGCATAGCATTTGCAGTTCATTTTCAGTTTTGTATGTTTGCTTTTCTGATCCTGATATGCATATCTCTATGATATGTCCTTTTATTTTTTTGGAAATTGATTTTATAACAATATATCCATATAAATCTATTGTAAATGTGTGCATGTCTCCTGACATTGGTCATGACTCAAGAGGGTCTTGTAACAGCCCACTCACTCAGATAACACACAAAATACTTACATATATATAAATGAATGAATGAATAAATAAACAAATAAATAAGTAAATAAATGCATAAATGAAGCTGCACCTGTTTTAGAATTGTAAATGTATACTACCAAATTAACAATGTCAGCTGGTGTGACTTTCACCTAAGCCAATGTATCCACTGTTTGTGGAATAGGTTCCCTTATATTTCAAGCAGAGTACTTTCCTGACAATCTTTAAAAACAGAGAGGATGCCTCCATAAGTGACTGCAAATTTCCATCTATGTGAAAGTCTATTTAACAGAGAACACTTTTAATCTTCTACTGGTACTGAGCGATATAGCTGAGCTTCTCAGTGATGTCTTTAGTGATCAGCCTAGTTAGAGCCTATGAAGTTAAGGCAACATTTAACACTGAACAATACATGTTTACTGTCATTGTAAGAGCCATTGTGGAAACCTTATTACACAATGAAGGGTTTACACTGTGTCATTTATCCAGTTCATGGCTCAGAATGTTTGACTGCAATATGAGACTAATTTTGCATAACTCCAAGGTTAGTCATGCTCTCACATCATGAAAATCTCATCAAAATTCTCAACACAATGCCAAAAAATGGTGTTTCCATACATAGACAACAAATAGTCCTGTCTGACCTATTTCATAAACGGAAAACCTTATTAAGCCCTTAATGGGTGAGGATATAATCAGTTAAGTCTAACTCAGAAATGTTGAGCTCCCTAATCTCTGTTTTCAATTGGAAATCTCTGCTGATGTGGTTTCTGTGCCTGTGCCATCATTGATTTAATTTGTTTTAGAGATTTTCTATTTTCTTTATGTTAGTATAACTTAGGGGTGATATATATATATATATATATATATATATATATATATATATATATATATATATATATATAGCAGTATGGAAAGTTTGCCCCACAATTTGAGCTGTGCTGGAGTGCTGAATCCCTATAATAAACACCTTTTATAGGGAAGCAATTGCACCAGGTTGCATTTGGTGGGTTGGGTTCTCATAAGTCACAGTGGAAGCAAAATTGAGTATTCATAAATACATAGATTTTTACAAAGCAAAGTCAGTTCATCAGCCATAGTCATCATGCTAGCACCTGCCCGCAGAGGTTACCTCCTGCCTGCAAGAGGCCAAAACAAGTCAGGTCTAATTGTATGGGTGCTGCTCCAATCATAAAGGAAGTGAGGATATGGGTCTATTTTACAAGTAACAAAATTTATACCTGAGATGAGGTGAATGTTGGGTAGTTAACTCCATTCCTCCAGCAAGTGTTCATTATTTGCTGATGGAGATTCAAGTCTTTGGTTCAAGTGTTTGTGGAATCGTTTGTTTTATAGATGTGTGTGGGAGCTCAAGGTCTGGGAACGTGACAGCATGGAATGTAACACATAAATCACCAAACAGGAAGATGTAGTATGTGGATGTTGCTTAATGCTTGCAATGGTAGCTGGAGAGCTTTAATCTGGTGATCATTATATTAATAAACTCTGTGGTCCTTCCAGCTGTGTGGGATTTTTACATAGATACATACTAAAAAGGGCATTATATTCTGCAATCGTTCTATTATGGGCAGAGTGCGGAGAGGAATGATAACTTCTTTTTAGCCAGATTTATTTATTTTATTACTTATTTTGGCACTTTCATATTATCGCAACCACATTTCCAACTTGCGATAATTCCTTATGTTTTGTCGAAAATATTTCTGTTAATATTAAAAGGGGTATCTGAACTACTAATTATTAGTCTGTCACATTGTGTATGAGGCAGGAAGATGAGTAACGGTCACATTTTGTATTTGTAGGTGGCGTATGATTACAGCAGCTGTCATACTCTTGTACCTTTACGTTACAGAAGTCTTTCTTTGAACCTCTGCTCAGCAGAAACATACAAACATTGCTTTTAATGTAGACAAGTGGTCCCATGTGTACTGAGATGTCTGGAAGTATTCAAAGCCCCAAAACTATTTCAGAATCAGTGCTGGTACACAGTATGTTTCAAGAACGTTAAGTGCTACCGCATTATAATTATAACACACATGGTCAACATACTTCACAACTCTCCAGCTTTTAACAGAATGTACAGATTTTTGCCTCGTACCTTTTTTTTTGTTTTGTTTTTTGGTCTGTTCTCTTCAAAAAATTTGTAGTTTTCTTGCAAAATGTAGGATTTTAGAAGAGGACATATTCCCGTAATCAGATTTCGAAAAGGAAAAACAGCTGTATGGCTTGGAAAAGAGCAGTTTGTCCTATTCGAAATGTAGTTGCGATAATACTTAGTACCTTTATTTTATTTTATTTTTCATTTCTTAGCATGGGTTTAACACTTATCTTAATAGTCCATTCTAAGGTTCAGCACAGGAAAAACAATAAAGGAACAGAAAGTAAAATACAGGCATAACACAGAGGAGTCATACACATAAAATTCAGTAAATTCAAGGTGTTGCGCAATAATTTCAGTGCAACTTTTGGGAAAAAAGAGGGCTTGATTTGTATTTAACTAGCAAAACTTTGTAGTGGTACCTGTATTGCTGTATGCACTACTGTATACCACAGGGATTTTCACTCATGTTACAAAGGAATGTTAAGTCATGGATGGGTGAATTATTGCTGAAACAATGCAGTAGAAAGTAACATAGGCACCATATCCATTAGTTATGAAGGTAGTGGGACAAGATGGGAAAGGGTATGAGCAGAAGGTTAATAGCTGATGGGTATAGCTGGTGAGGTTGGATGGCAAAGGGGATGATAGGTATAGCTGGTGAGGTTGGATGGCAGATGCGATGATGGCTTCTGTCACTCAGTTTGCTATCTGTCATACAATACAAGAGTCTATGTTTAGGATTTTAAACATATTTACAATTCCCAGCAAGGGGAGTAGTGTCAAAAGCTTTAGCCAGATCCAGGCACACTATATGAACTGCATGGCAGCTATCAACAACTTCAGTGACTTTCTTGTAGAAGCTTTTCATGACTTTGCAAATTAGACTTGTTAGTCTAATGGGTATATAGTTCCTGAGATCTTTGGCTGGTCACACATCATGGAATGGAATAATAATAGCTATATTCCATGTCTCAGGAGTGTACCCTATGATTATGCTTAAGCTAAACAGTTTTAGAAGGGGTTCCAAGGCAACAGTTTGACATTGTTGATTAAGCACCAAGTAGTTCTTATAAAATAACAAACAGCAGCATGGAATTCAGTGCAGCTTACAGCCACGTTGCACTACCAGTACCGACTTTTAGGGACCATGTAAGTAGGTGTGGGCACAAGATGAACAAAGGAAGTTTTGGACTACAATTATAGGCACTTTCATAGGTTCATAGGTTCATAGGTAGGTACTAGGCTATCAGCCCTAGGGCCCATACAAGCCTAGCCAAAAAATGTACCCTGGCTTTCGCCACCCAAGAAAATTATTTTCCTCTGCCCCTGTCAAGCAGAGCCACAGAAGTGATCCCTGGGGTGAATTTCCCATTTCCCATCCAATCATCAAGATTTTTCTTGAAGAGTGCTAATGAGGAGCTCTGTTTGACATAGATAGGTAGTCTGTTCCAGAGTATGGGAAGTCTCTGGGACAGGAATCTATCCCTCCAGCATGTTCTGTTTATTGTGGTGACAAGGTTAAGGTCCCTAGAGCGTGTAGCTCAGAGGGATTGGGATTTCTTTAAGTGGAGCATGTCCAACAGCTCTGGGTTTGACATAGCTTTGTATGTTAGGCAGAGATCGCCCCTGAGTAGGCAATATACGATGGAGTAAAGCTGTAGTTTTTTGAGACAGTCTGCATAGGGCATCTGTTTGAGGCCAGTAATCCTCTTTGTGAGGTATTTCTGTGGTCTTTCCAGTTGTTGTAGATGTCTTGTGAGGTACATACCAAAAGGGGCATTGTACTCTATAATGGGTCTAATGAGTGATGAGTAGAGGGGAACAATGACCTCTTTTTTTCTGGATGAGAATCCTTTTGTGATGAGATGAGTCACGTAGAAGGATTTCCTGACCACTGTGGCAATGTGATTATCAAAGGAGAGACTACTGTCCACCTGTGTCCCAAGGTCTCTTATCACATTTTCGGCTTTAAATAGACTACCAGCTATGTGGTAGTTCATGCGTACAGAGTTTTTACCAAAGGGGATGACAATACACTTTTTGGCATTGAGCTTCAGGCCATGGCTTTGACACCAGGTATCTGTCTCAGTGAGGCCCTTTTGTAGTTTGTCCACATCGTTAGGAGTTTCGATTATGGCTCCTAGTTTGCAGTCATCTGCAAACTTTGTTAGCCAAAGTCCTTTTGTGTTAGCCTGCACTTCAGAGAAGTAGATACCAAACAGGAAAGGACCCAGGACTGAACCCTGTGGTACTCCACTTGTCACTGGTCTGATGTCGGATTTGGAATCCGCTACTTTCACAGTGTGGGTTCTGTCCGTGAGCCAGTTGGCAACCCATCTTGTGACATAGGGATTTATAGCTAGTTTAGTGAGGTTATGTATAATTCCAGAGTGGGGGATGGTGTCGAAAGCCTTGGTGAGATCTAGATAAGCTGTGTGAACCATTTTACCCTCATCTATGGCTTTGGTGACTGCTTCAAAGAAGTCAATCAGGTTTAGGAGACATGATCTGCCTTTTACAAATCCAAACTGAGTAGGGTCCAGAGTTTGGAGATTACCAATGTCTTTGTTTATGAGTTTCACGATGATACGTTCCATGGCCTTGCAGACCAGGCTCGTCAGGCTAATGTGTCGGTAGTTCCCGGGGTCCGTCGTGGCTCCCCCTTTGTGGAGTGGGATAACTGTCGTGGTACGCCATTCAGTGGGTACAAAGCCTGAGGTGAGGCTATGATTGAACATGGTACTTAGGTAGGGTGCCAGTTCATTCTGTAAATCATGTAGAACGCAGCCTGGGATATTGTCAGGTCCCATGGATACTGTGTTCTTGGCTTTGGAGAGTGTGTTTTTACCTGTGCAACCATGATTATAGGAACTTTGCATACTTCCGGTATAGAGATGGGCCCTCTAGGGGGTGAGAGGGGGGTAAAGTTAGCACTGAACCTATCTGCTAGGATGTTGGCAATATCAGTTGGTTCTGTGTATTTAGTGCCATTATGCTGTAACTCAGAGCAGATCTGAGTGTTCCCATTTAGATTCTTGACATAGCTATAGAATGCTTTGTGGTTGTCTTTAGAGTCAGTGGCAATTTTGTTTTCGTAACTAGCTTTGGAGGATTTTATGAGGGATCTCAGCTTCTTACTGAGGTTGACCAGGGAGTTTGTCCAGTCATAGGATTTTACTCTTTTTTGCAACAGTTTCTTTCTTCTGTTGTAGAGTTTGTTTATGGCAGAGGACCACCAGATTGGCTTCCTTTTTTTGGAGGATAACATCTTGGTTCTATTAGGGATACCATGATCCATGCACTCGTGTAAGTGCTTATAAAGTGCATTTGTGTAGGATTCGGCAGTCATACCTCTATTGTCCATCTGCATGGGTGTCATGAAGTTTGCCACTTCTGTCTTAAGAAGTGTGAAGTTGGCTTTTGAGAAGTTTTTTACGATGGTTTCCCTAATTGGGGCTGGGGGTGGGATGTGGATGTCTAGGCTGATTAGCTTGTGGTCGGATCTAACCAATGAGGAATTGACCTCTGGTGTGAAACACCAGTTTCCCATGTTGGTAATGACCAGGTCTAGAATATTGCTGCCCCTGGTGGGGGTGTGAACAAGTTGATCCAAGGCACTGGAATTTATGAATTCTAGAAAACGTTGAGCAAAAGAGTTGGTACATGAGTAGTTTTCCCAGTTAATGTTGGGGTAGTTGAAATCGCCCATTATTAGGGTGTTGGGTTGTACCCTAATACTTTCCAGTGAATCAAGAAATGAGGAGTGTGAATGCTGGGGCATGGTGGGGGGTCTGTAGCAAGCTACAAATTGGATTGCGGTCTTGCCCAGAGTTTGTTGCACTTGGATAATCTCAGATGCATTATGCTGTGCAACTAGCCTGGTAAGTTGTATCTAGACACTGCAGCATGCCCCAGTGCTGTGTATAGGACATGTCTGGTTAAAATAGATCCATCCAGTATTGGTGTGCAGTAATGAAAGGCAGCACAGAGCAGAATAGCAATTTATGCTATGTAGTATAATATAAAATCAAACTTAAAAGTAAGAAACTAACAGAAAAATGTAAATTATGCCTGGAAAATTAAAAATGTCCAGAACATCAACAATTTCCCTCTCATACTAAAAGAAAAGCCAGAGAGTAAGAGGCAAGTAAGACTCTAGCACAATAAACAGTATTAACAGATTAATAGTAAAAGTACTTTACATCTTCCCTGATGTATTTAAGAGTAGAAACAAATTGAAATCTAGTTAGAGTTTAGTAGTGCTTAGCAGAAAAATGCAGCAGAAAGCAGCCTGGCCCAATACAGCCACAGGTCCTGCTACAGAGCACAATTAACAGCTACAAATTAAGGCTCAACAAAGCACAATACAGAGAACAGGGATTTTTTCAGCTCTCACTATTAAAGAAGCAAAAAGGTGTACCAAATGAGCAAAACCGGTGCAAAAAAAAAAGAATATTAACAGATTTGCAATAAATGTACTTTAAAAGCACAAACGTAGATTGGATCAATGCAACTGCTCTAAACCATAGATGTTTTTATACCATGAAATTCAAGTGCTGCAGAATATGTCATTACATATGCTCACCATTCAAAATCTATTAAAATAATATGAGCCAAAACTTTAAAGTTAAACATTTGATTATTGCGTTATCAAATCTGACAGGCGTGAAAATCATTCAACATTTATTCGTTCATATCCCATGCATCTGATCCCTCAGACTTTACCTTTTCCAATGAGGAGAAAATCACAACATAACGTTCACCGCTAGCAGTTATTTAGTTACTGCACTTTGCAATCCGTGATGGCACTATCAGACAAAGGAAGAAAATGAGAAACATGAAAAATGGTAGGCTATACAATATACTTGCATGAGAGCTGATAGGACAGAGGATGTATTTTTGCCAGGAATGATGCTTTTCATTGTTGCACTGGGAAGTGAGAAGGGGAAACACTCCCATAAAAAACTGATAAGCAGTCACCTAGGACCTCACTGGTCTGGACGGTCCCCCCAGTTGGCTGGGAGGGGACTACTGGCCAGGGGGCTGCCACAACATTTACTTTTTAATTTAAAATTACAAAATTTATTAATTTAACATTTGTTTATCAGGAAAGTCCAGCTTGGAACAAAGCTAATTTTCAGTGGACGCCCGGAGAGAAACAGTTCATATGCATGTCTTTGTAACATGGAAGGAAACCTACACACATGCAGGAAGGACATACAAACTCCGCACATTAGGCACTCCAGCCGAGAATCGAACTTGAGAACCTCTTGCCGTGAGGCGACAATGCTACCGCTGCACCACTCAAAAAAAACCTTATAGACCTTCTTTAATGGCATTGTCCTTTAAGAACACCCTCTGTGTGCAACATTTACATCTCATCATGCATCCACTCCCACCTACTCTTGCTAGCTTCTTCTGTGCCACGTCCACACATTTCTGCTTCTTCTGTGGAATGTTATTGGAAGCATGATCAGTATGGTGTGTGTGTGTGTGTGTGTGTGTGTGTGTGTGTGTGTGTGTGTGTGTGTGTGTGTGTGTGCTAGTGTGTCTGTGTGGAATGCCCTAGTTAGAGCTGGCAGGTTAGTTAATTTAACCAGGCTCAAACCCTGTACTTTAGCTACAACAGATTAAGAGCCTGAATCCTATACAACAACTACCAGACTATGAGTTTCAGTGCATTCTCAAGGAATTGTGAGTTTCAGTACATTTTTAAAATTTTGTGAGCATCAGGGCATTTTCAATGAAATGTGAGCTTCAACAGAGAAGTTTACTGCTGCTTATGTTGTCTGTTTTCAATGTACAACTGATTTGTGTAACAAATAGTTGTGACTGTTTGTGCTAGCGAATTTGAAAATAGTGTTAGTAGCACAACAGGTAGCATTTTGATTCAGAAGGCTGTTGGTTCTCCTCCCATACCATGTAGATGGGTTGCTGATAAAATGTTTTACTTTAAGAGGTGTGGTGGGGTGCTGCAGTCTTAATAGTGTCTTCTTTGGATGAAATGCCTTGTAATTATGAATGTGTTGTTGGTATACCATCCATTCCCCTGTTGCAATATTATCAGCTTTCCATTTTTAAAATGTAAAGTAGGCCCTTTATTCTTTAAGGGCAGCAGACACTGAATTTGTAGATGAAACACTGAAATATAAAAGTAGCAACCTCTTCCTTAGTTACAGATTTCTTTAATGTGCAATTATTCAGATAACTTTTACTTCCGCAGAGATTGTGCATATTGACTGATATTGGTGGGTTGTAATGACAAATGCTTGAGTGGCCTTTCTTGGTTGAAATGTTCTGAAATGGCAGTTTTCTCATTATTGGTTGATACATTTTGTTTCATTGCTTACTGGAAAAATGTTCAAAACTACAAATGTAAAGCACACCCCTGGATTCTCTATACCTTGCACGGCATGCAAGATCGGTGCAGGAGCTCTAGCAGGCAATATGTCTGCCGTGCGATCCAGAAACAGCCTGCAGGGGTGTGCACAAGTGCTTCTGCTCTAATCCAGCATGGACTAAGCCCCTGTATGCAAATAACCCCATTTGTAGGAGAAATCTATGCAAGTCAGTTGATTTTGCAATCCAGGAAGCTTGCAACCGGCCGTGCAGGACTAGTGCAATCTGCAGAAATGTACTCGGTTAGTAACCGAGTACATTTCTGCAAAATCCAAAATGGAGCTGTGACAGCTCCAAATAATTGCTGCATATCATGTAGTAAGCATGCCTATGGCCAAGTATAAGGCCATTGGCATTGCAAACAGTGAAAAAAGTACAAAAATCAACTTTTACTTTTTTTTAGCCGATCTCGGCTGTTTAAGCGTAGGGCAGCGGTGCGTAAACAGGATGGTGGGAAAATAACAAAAAAACCTAAATTAAGCATTCTAACTAAAATCACTATTTTGCCATGTAAGTCAATGGCAGGCAGAAGACAACATGACCGGTGAGTAGTGGTTGCTAAGGGGGGAGGCTCAGGATGAGGCATGTAACTATGCATTAGCAGGCAATCCCATGCAAATGAGGGGAAATTATAGTGAATCCCATTTTTCCCCAGCATGTGAGTCAGGTCCCAACAGTGTAAGAGTAGGAATAGCTTGGTGCAAGCCTAGGAGTTAGATGACATCATGGGGGTGTGTGTCAGGCATACTGTAAGCAGATTGGAGCCCTGTGGCTCGGGTTTGCTCCTAGCTTAGCACAGGTGGGACTGGGGCCATATATGTGTGGGCTTCACCTACACAATACATGTGTGCCCATATGCACTCCAGAGGCCAGTGTATGTAACAGTGGTATATGGCCCGGTATTATTGAGTCTGGGGGGGGGGGATGCACCATAAATAACCTAGGCTGTTACAAAATGTGGGAGTATCAGGGGTGAGCTGCCTTAAGGTATTTGGATATACAGTACCATGCAATTCACCTATCTTGACATTACTTACATAAATTGGGTTAATGCAGGCCTACTGCCTCCTGCCATAAAGACTGTTCTGTTTGTCAGTTTGCCTTTGATGGTGTTAGATATGCCTTGTTATGTAACAGTTACACCCATTTGGTCAACTGAAGTCTTTACCACCTAGTGATAGTGTACAGAGTGTAGATAGAGGCTGCTGAACTATACACCTGCATTACTTACTGTTGATTGTTTGGTATCCTGTAGCCCAGTCTGTCTTTACTATTGTACGATTTGAAGGGCTTGGCCTGGACAGCAACAGTTGTGGACCTTTCCAGACTACTGTATTAGTATAACTGTTTCACAGTTGCATTATTCTGTTGATATGGATGTCAGTGTCTGAACAGCTATATGACATGGCATATAAATCTGTAATAGTACACAAATAAAGGTTTTCCATTTCCACAAACCTGTGTGCGGTGTTTTATCCTATGACCTCCCTGTGGGTATATGTTGCAGGCAATGAATGTCATTTGTAAGGGTGGCTCAGCAAGTGTCCATTTGTTAGGGTGTTAACTGTAGGCATAGTGGCTGTTCCATATTGTGTGCACCTACTACATAAGTATCTTACTGTACATATCTCTGCGTTTGTATGTGTAGTCACATGTATATCTATATATATATATATATATATATATATATATATATATATATATATATATATATATATATATATATATATATATATATATCTGTATCTGCATATATGTGTCTGTGTATATGTATCCTGGGTATGTTGATAGCGTCCATATTTTACATTTCCTATGGGAGTCATACTGTACTGCATGATATGTTACCAATACCAGCCTGGCATCATACAGGTGGGATGTAGTACTGTTAACATCTTGTGCCCATGTCGTGTCAGGACCTGTTTATGGGATCTGCAGCACTTGGTAGTGTATTGCAGGGGCGGATGTGTTTGGCTGTGGGGGTGGGGTGGGTATATCTAATCGTACAAGACGTACATTGTTTGGGACCTCTCAACCCCATTAACGGTGCATGTGGACATCTATAGTTTAGTTAATCTCCCATTGATATCTACACATGTATGCCCATATATACCTATATAGATATACATATATATATATATATATATATATATATATATATATATATATATATATATATATATATATATATATACATATCTGCTTATATATATCTAACTATGTCCGTATATACCTACATAGATATATATCTGCTTGCATATATGTAACTTGCTGTGTGTATGTAGACATATACGTGTAGACATATATATGTGTTGAAGTAGGCATTTGCATGTATATATCTTCATATATATTTCTATATATGTATATATATATATATATATATATATATATATATATATATATATATATATATATATATATATATATATATATATATATATATATATGTTGTATCTGTTTAGATATTAATATATTTACACACACACATACATCTAAATGTTGGACTACAGTCTCTGTACGGTTTAATGACTGGGATGGATGATATTCTTATGAAAACTGCAGGGTTATGCATATCTGGCATGGCTTAGTGGTAAATCCTTTTGTCTGTGGTGTGCAGGGTGCTGTGTTCAAGCCTTGCAGCGGCTGTTTATTTTATTGCTGGGCAGAACACTGGACATTGGATACAGAGTGATTAAGGCACTTTAAAGGAGTTGTAAGCAGGTTTGTGCATGTCTGCACGGAGATAAGCACTGCTAACTTCCGGTTACAGTTTCTTATACTCAGTTAGCTTCTAAATTTCTTAACCAGTGTAGGCATCGCTTACTCCCATGCAGACAGGCTTAAACCTGCTTACTGCTGCTTAAAAGTGCTTACTCCCGCTTACCCCCATGCTAATTTCTTTAAAAGAAAAGAAGAAAGGGATGATAAGAAAGTGGTGAAAAAGGGGCACAAAGAGGGAAAGACAGTAGTGAAAATAGGTAGGGATGAGCAGGAAGGGTGTAGGGAAGGTCCATATCTGCCCATTTCTTCTTCAGCAACAGCTGTGCATATACACTGAATTTCCAGGTAGATTTGGACTCTCAAATCCCTGTGAGAGTGGTGAGGACAACAATAATAAGTTGTGATGCCAATTAGACTGGATTATGTGTCCAGTGGACATGTGTGCAAACTGGACAGCTATGTATGGGGCGAGATTTTTTTGTGGGAACAGATTGCCCTTTTTTTCTTTTTTTCAGGTGAGAGTGGGATGTTGGGGTGGGGTAGTAGGTATATTTGGGGAGGTAGGTTGGGTAGGTTAACAAACAAGACAAATGAGACCCATACAGTGGCTGTATATGACACATGTGGGGGGTACACACCTTGATGGGGAGGGGTGTTGGGATATTTGGAGCCCACGAGCCCCCCTACTGGTAGCAGTGGGACTGAGGTCCCCACCCATGGGCAGTCAACACTGCACCTTCACAGCCCCGAAATTGGCTGTGCTGGGGGCTGAGTTGCAAAGCCAGGCTGATTCTCTAATCGTGACACGCGGCCCTTGAGCTGGCATAGAAGATCATCAAACTGCTCGCTGATCGCTCTACGCACCACAACCCCAACCTGGCAACAGGAGACAAGTGCCTGTCCACGCCCACTCCCAGGGGGGTAAGCTCCATCCCCTGAGGTGGTTCCATCTGAAGGTGGTGCAAGACCAACAGACAGGGAGGTCCGGGGTTGGGCTGCAGACATGCTGGTGCCCTGTGCCACTGCCAGCTGAGGTGAGATAAGTGGGTCCGCTGGGACCAGCCTTCCAAAGCATGCTTTAGTGTTTAGTTTTCATCATCATATATGGGCTAGTAATAGTCAACACATTTCAGGGTTAGGTATAACAGCATGCATAGATATTCCCATTAACCCAGACATCAGATACGAAACAGTTGCACAGAATACATGCATATATGGGACCACTGTGGTAATAAGAACAGCATGCAGGTACGTTGATAGCACTATGCCACCAAGGTTGGGATGGTTCAATATAGCACATGCATGAGAACCATTAATATATTTATCAAGCAACTGGACATTATCAGAGTCAATACATACCAGTTGGGGTGGGTATGTTTATTATTGTTGGAGATATGGTGGGGGGGAGAGACAGATGTCAATTAACAACTAGTATATTCCTGTAGTTCACATTACTTTCTTAGTCAATGTTGTTATGTGTACCTTACAAGTCTTACTACACTACCCTATAGCCTTACTCTGGACAGTGATATGGCTGTTGTCATCGTTACACATGACCCGGTTTTACCTGCAGTATATACCACTTACCTGGTATACTTGTGGAGGGAATGTTTGTTAACACTAACTTACTGCTTCTACACATACTCCCAGATTCTGGGTTGCTGTTTTGCACATAGCTATCCAATTCTTTCTGCACAGACTCTGGACATGTGTTGACCACATGCTGGTGTGCCTGGACATATCTAGAATATTGCCCTCTTCCACCTTTAGTGACCTGATACACACATATTCATGCGTTCCTACACAGTTATATTATGTAGCACAGTGTGGGTGACAGTGAGCAGTGATACTTTATTATTCAGAGACACGGCAACACTCACAATTCCCTACAATTCCAGAGTGAACAGTACCAGTGCAGGTTATAATGGCCTGTATTTCTCAGCACAGTGTTCGTATCCAACATACCTGTGGGAGCAATGTTTGTTAGCACTACCTGACTGTAGCCACACAAAGTTCCAGATTAAACATTAGTATTATACACATGCATCTCACTCTGTTACTGTACTCACTCTGGTCACAGCTTGACGACATGGGAGTGTAGAGAGGACATACCTGAAATAGTGCTCTCATAACAGTTTTGGGGGTTGCTACAGTAACAGGTGTGTTCTAATGATGTTTGACAATCACTTGTATTTCCTGTTTGTTGGCTACACATCTGGGATCATCCAAGAGACTTACTAGGGAGACAGGGGGACAGGTAGCAGATATGGGCACATATACTGGACATTCTGGCCCCATCTATACAGTTGTAGGGTATGCATCTGTGTGCAGTCTAATTCCACTCCCAGGATTTTAACTGCGGCTGTGTCTGCTACAACTTAAACACTGTCCATCACAGTTGTGTCTGCTATATAGCTATTGCTGTATACCTCCTATCTGTTTTCTGTCTTATTAATCCCCTGTGCTTTTGCATTCTGACCTTGTATTACAACACTCATATACAGTTTCCTAGACAGTTATATGTTGTAGGACAGTGTCGGCGACAGTGATGTGTAACACCTCATTATTCAGAGCAACTGCATATCATTCTTGTATTTCTGGGCACAGTGTTGGTATCTGACAGACCTGTGGGAGGAATGTTTATTAGCACTACCTGAATGTTCCCACACACAGTACCAGAGTCTACATTACTATTATGCACATACATCCCACTCTGTTACTGTACACACTCTGACCACAGCTTGACAAGTTGGGGTGTAAATGGGACATACGTGGCTTCTTAGTCACATAAGGTATTGGGGAGTTGCTAGTGCGCCAGCTTTGTTCTCATAGCTGTGTGTCAATCAGTTGTATTTCCTGTTTGCTGCCTATACATCTGGGATCATCCCACTGATTTTCCAGGAGGACAGGTTGATAGGCAACAGACATGTGCCACTTTACTAGACATTCTGGACATATCTGTACAGTTGTGGGGTATGATTCTGTATGCAGACTACTACCACTGGCAGGATTTGAGCCGTGGCTGTGTGTGCTAAAAACTACAGTTCACATTCAAGTTGCATGTGCTATTCAGGTTTTGTTGTCTGCATTTTCCCTGTTTACTGTCTATGTGTCTCTCAGTTGTACTAATTGGCCTCTGGGGGTTACACCTTTCATATACAGGCATTCCAACACATTCAATTTATGGTGCATATTGTGGGTAACAGTGCTTAATACTACAGTACTATTACATGATTGCATATCAACATTACCATATGATACCAGGATATACACATGCAGTCCAGCAGTTACACGTGTTTTGTTAGGCTATTACACCTTTATTGACTTACAGACAATGTGAGACTCTTACTGCCATATTCCCTAGTGTATGCAATACTTCGCTTGAACAATACAGGTTTTATACTAGCAATTAGTTTACTACTACTTTTATTTTTATTTCCTATGACAGTAAATGCATGAATATTACTGACCTGCCTCACTTCGCAACCTCTCCAGGCGACTGATGTGAGCCTCTGGTTTGCAGCCCACTCCGTTGCAGCTGTGGGGGACATAAGGGGAATATTTAGCCATACCTATCCATGATATACCTGCGCTGGCAATTATTACACACATACTGGGGTGATACTTACACACATCTGAAACATCCCCTGATGTTCTAGCCTCTTGAAGCCATTCCTTCAAGAGGTCCCCCTTCCACCGCTTCAGGTCAGCATAGTGGTGCTTGACCTGCTCACCAGTTCGGGGTATGCCGGTGACACTGGTGAGGTTGCGGGCAAGACGGTCCCAGGCCTCCACCTTAAATTGGGAGCCCTGGTACTGGCCCTGCAGCAGTCTCTGAGTATGGTCTTTAACTAGGAGTCCTGCCATGACCTTGGACTCCTGGATGCACCAGCGCTGTACCCAGAAGCGCACTCCTTCTCCCCTTACTGCCATAGTGCCTGCAAGGGGAAGCTACTACCAGTTATGAGATGTATTCCCGCCTCTTGGGTTTAACTAGGGCCAATTTCCCACACTTTTCCGTGATTGGCCGGTTTTGAAAAGGCTAAGCTATGGGCAAACCTGCTTACCTAAGGTTGGCATTGTTTAAAGGGGTGTACCACTGGGCTCAAAGAGTTAGCTGGTCTACACATTGTTCACACCTCCTAAGCTGGCCTGTGCAATGCTTAGCGTTGCTTACATTCGACTTTCATTATAATGCCTTTTTGGCATTGTGTTATTATTCATTACACCTTATATATATGCCTGGTATCCCTGATTAATGTGTACATACACTCTGTGGGGTCCTTGTCTTTTATTGGGGACTTCAACACTCTATTATAATTACATCTCACTTCTGGGCTTACTGCTGTACTCCAGTTCACATATTTATGTTATGTAGTGGGTTATGGCACATATGACTGTATACTGATTCCTTTCACAGGTTCAGTTTGGTTATACTATGGTGAGGACTTGTTTGCTACTACCTCATTCTTGTGTACTTCTGTGTTGGCTTGGTGGATAACTACTGTGACAATGGTGTATAGGGTCCTGGGTTCATGACCTGCGTGGCTGTTTATTTTGTTGATGGGCAGAACAAGGGCCATTGGATACAGAGTGATTAAGGCAATTTTGAGCAGTTATAAGTGGGGTTGCGCGATGGTAAGCACTGCTAACCTGCTGTTATATCTGCTTACACAGTGTTAGCTTTAGAATTGCTTAAACAGTGTGGACATTGCTTACCGGTGCATAGATGGGCTTAAGCAAGCTTACTAGTGCTTAAATATGCTTACTACTGTTTATTTGTGCTTAAACCTGCTTACTAGTGCCTTATTCATTATGACACTGACACCTCATATGTGCATTTACTGCAGAACTCCAGTTCATAAATATATGTCATTTAGTAGGCTATGCAACAAAAATATCCGTCATAATGTGCTTTGCCATGTAAAAGTGAATGTGCTGGAGTGGGACTCGACCCGGGACTGCCTGCTCATAAGGCGAATGCTCTGCCCACAACACTAGGTGTATGCTGTGTCACTTGTGTATATCTTCCTTGTTATCCTCTTCAGCCATTTAAGCTGCATTAACCGTAGCTAAGCGATGGGCACACCCATGCACCTACGGTAAGCTTTAATTGGATTTAAAAAAATAAATAAAAGGGTTTCTTCATTTTATTTATATATGCTGTTGCTATTGTATACAAGGGGGACTGTTGGTGGGTATATGCGGTCACCTGTGAGCCGTCTCACTCACTGCATATCTCTTTCTGCTGTTCTACATTGCAGGGGCATGTTTATTCTGAAAGATCTGGTCTCAGACACGCCCCCAGCACTCTTATATGCTCCGTGATAGCCTAGGAGCTTGGGCAGCATGCCTCATTAATATGCATGGCGCACTGCCGTCCTGCTCCTAAACAGTCGCTTCCGTGCAGGACTAAGCTAGTCCTGCATGAAAGATTAGTAAATCCAGGGGACACTCTTAACAAGTGGTGCTGCACAAGGAATATAATTTAATACAAACAAGAAGGTGAATCAAAGAAAATGTGCATGTATGCATGGTCCTAAAAAATTGTGCAAGGGGTGTATAGTTTGACAGCAGCCCAAAGGTAAACTAAATCCAACACTGGCCAGATGCATTTTCTTTGAATGTTGGTTTCATGCCGTTTCAATTAATGTGAGTTTCAAGGGCAGAAAAGTTTACTATTAATGCTAAATTTGTTTTCATTGTTTTGTTTAGCAATTTCCATTAGTGTTTGTGCTATAAAAATTTGAAATAAAAGTTTTTAATTAAATTCAAATATCTGTAATCATTATAAAAGTAAAGAAGAAAATAGTATGTACACTGACAGGTGTAAACAGTGTTTAGGGTAACTGGGCAGAAAAAAAAGAGCAATGGGACACTGAAATGGTTGCAGGGGGGCTGCTGCAGGGGGGGGCCTGATCCATTTCCCTGCATAGGGCCCCATTTGATCATATTCAGCTCTTCTGATAAGCTGTGGTTAGCAACATCATGGAAACAAATGAAAAGGACAAATGAAGAAGGGTTCAGTTATTGTTAGCAGCTCCAGCATACAGAGATGCCATTAAAATTGTGTCTGCCTACATACATCTCCATGTGAGGCACGAACAACCTGCTTTGCAAAAAAAGAAGCAGAGGTTGTAAAAAGCAGATCTGCACACAGTGAAACCATCATTTCATCTTGTTAAAGTAGAAGAAATACCATTTAAAAGACAGTAATGTTTTAAGTAACTGAAGCAAAAGTGAACAAAACTTTATGCAACATTAACAGATGAGATTGTAAATGTGTATTGGTTGAAAGTTGTCAGTCAACTAATGCAACTTTGAGGAAAAAAATGGTAAGCATCAGCAGATACATACTGCAGTTTGTTTTATACAAAGTGTAAAACAAATGTGTAGACCGCCACGAGGGGATTTCTGAACAGATAGGGAAGGTATTTACATGGAAGCAAATACAAATAATGGGGAACACAGCATTCTTGACAGTAGGATCAGTAGATCAGCATTCTTTTAGAGTATCTAATGTTTAATCTAAGTGTGGCTGCTGATTTGTATAATACACTGTCTTATCAGATACCAGGCATTAGTACAGAATGACTATTTTAAATGCGACAGAAGAAAAGAAGGCATCGGGATGATGTCGCCTTGTTATTGAAGTATCATATAGAAAACAACAGGTTCAGATTATTCCATTAGTCTAGCATGTACTGGCAGAAAATATTCTTTAGCCATAGGTTACACTGTTAGTCTTGGAATCGAACAATGCATCTCCTTTTTAAATTATCTTAACATGACAAATTCTACCTTCATCCATTTATTTATCATGTATTTATCATTATGCTTTTTTGGCAGCATCACTAATAATATATAACATTTTCTAAGTGTTGAGAGTAAAGCTCTCTTTAGTATTCATATAATCTAACTACTTTCTTTAGTGCCATAATTAAGAGATCATTGTCTTTATTTATTACGTACATATTTATGTATTTATTAAGATAATTAGTTACTTACTTACTTAGTTAATTTCATAGTTTGTTTCTTCATTTAGTTTTACTGCTAGTTAGACTGGATCGTATAGGTCCCTTGTCAGTTATAACCATGGCAACATCACTGCATTCACAATGCTTGTATGCAAAATGTACATGGTTTTGCTCAAAATATAACTGCAAAAGTCAATAACGGGTGCATAAAAGAAAAACACAAGCCATTTGGAAAAACTATTGCAATATCCATTAGTAGATTTGTTTCAAACTATAATTGAACATGACTCCGCTGATCAGAAATTATTTCAGGCATAGGTAAATCTGCTAGAACTTACATTTATACACTGCTTCCTTCATCAGGTACACTTTTAGAGAGGCTGTTTATATTTTGTATTGCACAGGAGAACTATATCTCTGGGGTAGAAATGCTATTGTAAATCCTAGGGGCACTGTAACAGAATGCCATGGGTTCATGTTTCAGGGAGTGTTATCAGACTGTGAGTGTGAGATATAAAGTGGTAGAGAAATGCAGGAAGTATACTATGGTTTGTAGGCCAATGTTCTAGCAAATGTAGGACAATGTTTTGGTGAAATAGTTTCTATATAACAGTAGTTTGTGTATGAGAGATCCTTAGTTAATATAAAGTCGATTCATTTGGTTTAATTTGTCACAGTGATGGTTTACTTTCTGTGAATGGGTCATGAATCTTGACACCTTTGTTGAAAATGGTTTGATGCTTTCGACTTTATGGAGTTAGCAATATCTGGGAGTGGGAGGCATATTCTATATAGGGCATGAACACCTTCTTCCAAGTATAAGGCATGCTTCCCTTGCTGAAAAAATGTTTACCTTGTAGAAACATACAAGCAAGGACTGCAGTTTGTTCAACATACAATTAAAACTGATGGTGAGTGACATAATTGGGTCTAAGTATATGCAGCTATGATTAAATTGCTGCATTGTTTGTTTGTAACTGCTTAGTTTATAAAGACTTTTCTCAGCATTCTGACAGCTTCAAAAGTCATTGCTTTTGGTTTGGTATTGTCAATTGCAAAGGCCACCAGGCTGAGTGCTCTGCAGCTTTTTAAGCCTTTAGTTAGTGAAGCAATTATTACATATGGTAACTGGTCTGTATTCAAAGTGGTCAGGTCATTTACATTAAGGACTAGCTGAATTTTGGGCAGTCAAGAGTAGCAAATATTTGTAACAGTCCAAAAAAAAAAATCAGTAGCTGTAGTCTGGAGAGCTGGCTTTCTCTAGTTCTGATTAGGAGTGATTCTGGTTGTGCAGGACTTACTTCCAAGCAAAATGTCCATATAGTACAAAATAAATCGATGCATCTGGCAAACGTTTAGTCCAGACAACAGAAATTTAGTTTCTGTGGTAGTTTCCTGTGAATGATCTTTGGCGGGGTCTCAGAATGCTGTTTAGATAACTTATCCATTATGTCATTAAGTGACAGGAGATTTGTACTTGATATGTGTTAACTCATAAAACCATGCTATTTTTGGTACAGCAGTTTCTTTGTTTGTGAATGCAATTTTAATGGTGTAGGTACCTCTTTCCTAGTACTTTTAGCAGTATGTCATAGGAGGGAAAAGAGTCTATAAAGGTCTACCTTAATTTGTGATCCTAGATTACAGAGTGGGACAGCAGAGGACAAGTTATTCAGCAAGAACTGTTTCTATAGCCACATATTAAGTGATGATATGGACAGTGAGAATATCTGAGACAGTGCTGCAAGTGCAGAGAATTTCTTTATCCCAACTCTCACCTCTGTCCTTGGCAGGGTGAGTTGTTTGTTTAGTGTAATAAGACTGATTTGAACTGAATGGTTAGCGTGCCTGGTAGATTTGTTAACTGTGCATGATTGGACAGCAGCATTCACTGACATCAGCCTCAGGTTACTGAAGGGTTTTTTTTTTTTTGTTTTCTTTTGTTATTACTAGATCTGCCTGTCTGTGTCTTCACTACCTTTCGAAAGATGGAGTTTCTAAAAAAAGAATTATGTACAGGCCCAGTACAGTAAAACTTGAAAATACTATACAGGCATATAATTAAAAATGTTTCAAGCATCTCTCATGCAAGGCACAGTAAATGGTTACTAGGACCAGATATATAACTAGGGAGTAACAAAGGGACCACCTGCCTTGGGTACAAGATGTTATGGGGTGCAACTGGCAGGTGCAAATGGTACAGAAGTGAACTATCTGCATTGATCCAGGAATGCTGATACTATACTTAGGGCTTGGCTGAGTGCAGAAGCATGTAATGTAAGGTGAGTGTGAGCAGTATTAACTGCAGCAAGGTAGCAAGCTGTTTGATACAGTTTGTCACAGCTTTAGTAAGCTTGCTACAGATGCGGTAACAGAGCAGCACTTATGATGAGGCAGTTGCAGATCTAGCAAATACAGTATCTATCAGAGGGGATCTCAAAAAAAATACATATCCGAATGCATAGCACTAAAAAAATACAGACAGAATTATTTCTGGTACTTATTACGAACTAGAAGGAAAAGGACATGAGAGGATCATGGGGTGACTCTGACCCATGATCAGGGACATTGAAGAGATCAAGATTCCATGGGGCAACAACACGGTGCTGCTGTAGGAGTTTCATTTATTTACTTTTTTTACTTGATGCCTACCCTGCCCTTTCACATTCTTGTGCCATGCAAGAGGTGGTATGTAAAGAGTTCAAGACCTATTGTCCACACCTCTGCATGTGACTCAGACTAGGCCCTGCCTACCTTGTAGACAGAACTTTTCATGCATCCCCAGCCTCCACCAATGATCATCTGTAGAGGTGTGGCCACATGTGTATTGTTACCCCACCAAGAACAAACCCATTCTTCCTACCTTGCATGCTCATACTGCTTATAGACCACTGGCCTCCTGGACCATTGTCATGACTTTGCCCCTTTATGTCACCAGCAAAACATGCCTTATGTTTACTAATAGTAATATGTGTTGAAAAAGAATTGTACTAAAACTAAGCTTGCTGAAAAGAGTGAAATCTGGTAAGAGTAAGCCTTAACAAGTATTGCTAAGCACACTTTCCACTTAGTGATACAGCATTCTGTTCCCTTAATAGCTGTTTCTTGGGTGATATTCCATTTCCTAGCATTTCAAACACGAGTGGCTCTGACTCATTTGTTTGCGTGCTTATTTCTTTTATTTTGAGTATATACAGTTATGGCTGACAATTTATTCATTCAAAACCAGAGATGATGCCGAAGGACAACAGTCAAGGCATTTTTAAGATATTAACTTTATTTACATTTTTTAAAGAAAATATGCATTAAAAACTTTTTTGATAAATTAAATGTCATTAATGATAATACTTATTATTATTTATAGTCATAAGTCCTGGCTATTTTGTCAGAAACTCACACATTTTATGAGAGACAAGCTCAGGTCGTTCATGAATAATCAGGTATACTTCAAAGTATGGGTATAGTAATTCTGATTGCCATATTCAATTGTATAAGTCCGTTATCAGGGCAACACTTGTAATGAGTGCTTGGAATCTTAACACACGCTCACAATGATCTCATAAGCACTCATTAGAAGTGTTACTTCCTTGCTGGCCTGTCGTTCTTATTGTTACTGTTTGTATAAGATAATGTGATATTGACAATGCGTTATATGACCATAAACGTTTTTCAGTGTTTTTTTTTTTCAGCTGGAAAACTGCAAGAGTCAATCATTCTGGCCTCACTAGAAACTTAGTAATCTTAGTACAGTGTGTGCTACTGAAAAGTAACTTGCTTGCAGTACAATCCATGCATTACCTTCAGAGATTTTATGACATTTTTAAAGTAAAGGAAAGTGAAACCACCAGTTGTTTGTTAAACATCTCAATTGCTGAACTACTGTCCATTTCAGATTTCAAACAGGTGGGTTTTACAGCGCATACTTTCAGAATCCCATTTCAGGTTCCCGCCTTCTCGTGTAATATGCCAATCCGAAATGTAGTAGTAAGGATGCCATAATAATATTCTCAGTACCACTGAACGTGGTTACGCTGCACTGTAGAAAATGTATCCCATCCCTGGCCTTATTTGCTGTAACTTGCACACATAAACAAGGGGTCTATATTACTTCAGTGAAAACCCTTTTACACGAACATGAATATGTTGAACCGTATCGCACAAAGTACGTAAACCTCGGCCGTCCAAAACCGTGAATTCCAAAATGTCGATTTGTTTTGCTTGGCCCATCTGCGGTATAGCTCCATAAGGTAAATGTGCGATAGATAAGACTTTAGGGCTAGGATTTGGGTTAAGGTAAGTGCATAGATAGGTAATGTATGTAAGATTTAGTGTAGTGTTAGATGTAGGGTTTTTTTTAAGTGTATGCATGCGTGTTATTTATTTTGTTTGGGTGCATGTCTGTAGGGGAAGTGTGCGGAAGTTACGGACCTTAGGGTTAGGAAGGGGCTAAGGATAGTGCATAGATAGTTGTGTATGTGGGGTTTAGTATAGTGTTGGAAATGGGGTTTTGTTAAATGTATGTATGTGAATTATTTCTTTTGTTTGGGTGTATGTCTGTAGGGTTTGATTAGTGTATGTATGTGGTTTATTTATTTTGTTTGAGTAGGTACTAAGTAGTGGTGGTGGGGTTGGCCAACTATGGCAGTTCAATATTTTATTTTTCTTGGTTTAGTGCATTCGGGAATTTCACTGTTCGAGGTATGGGGGTCGATGTATGGGTGTTCGGGTAATGGGTTTTTCGCTGAAGTGATATAGACCCGTAAACAAGCTGTTTCTGAAACAAATTATTAGGAAAAAAACACACTTGGCACACCCACCAGTCCCTTCCATGCTGACATTTTACATACAAATTGGATGTTCTCAATGTGATGTGTAACTCTCATCTTCCAACATACAGAAAATATCTGTATTTAGGTAATTGTCTTCATGCTTGTAAGAGAAGTCCCTTTTCAATGGAGAATCATCCCACATTACCAGCAGCTGTGCGATCATTGCAAGCTCATTAGAACTGTTGCCCCGATAATGGAAAAGTACCCCTTTTTCAGTGTTTTTCTCCACAGTGTTCCATATATTATAACATTGTACAGTTTTTAGTACTGTAAATGTGCCATAGAAAGAATCTTTTTTCAGTACAAGTAGTTCTTGAGCATGGTACACTGCTAGTGATGTTCCATGTTTTGAAATGAATGAATGACTTGGCAATCAGATTTAGTATTCTTGCATATCAGCGTCCGTAGCACTGATGGAAGAATATTCCAGATAACTCTCTGTCTATTCCATCTGGAGACATATTTGGTGTCTGCTTCCTAATACATAGTGTAGATTCTTTTGCTGACTGAATTAGACTTGCTTTGTGTTCCATTTCTTCCTGCAAGACAGAGATCTACATATTAGACTTTTAAAGTGTAACTGCTCTATTGCAGTTTTGTGAACCAGTAGAAAATTTATTGGTAAACATTATCTGTATCAGGGCAGTGGCCCATAGCACAAGAAAAGCAAACAAGGAGGAATTCTAAAAATAGTTTTTTTTCAGTTACCCCTCCACCAGAACACTGGAATTGCTACAATAAACCTTGATCATAGTATGTACAGTATGTATTGCTTTCATGTTGGGGGAGCTCCTCTTATACCTCAATATTTAATTTATATCAGAAATAACCAGTGAAGTACTGCACTGTGTTTCTAATGAAACATTTTATTCCAAACTGCACCTTTATATAAAAGACTAAAAAGTACAATTCAAAATCTCAGATACCATCAGTTTTTAAATCTAAACAGTCGTTTATTACTACATAACTGAAGAAAAGGAGAGGTTAAGACAACATTCTTTAGAAGACATATAATTGATATTTTTCATTTTAGTAACAGTCAAGATTCACACTCTGAGCTTATTGTTTAGTTTTACAATTGGAAAAAAGCATGGTGATAGAGGAGGACATTGTTTAAAATCAGTCTGACAAGTAAAAACAAATGTGATTCTAAAAATGTGCTTACTTTGAACAATCATGAAGGGCAGGATTTGTAGTTAACACACACTGACTGAAAAATAAATACATAAATACATGCAAGCCAGTGTTATTGGTGTAGATAATGCGACTTAATGTCATCCTGACCCATGCAGTTACTTTCTCACAACAGTGTTGTAATTACAGATAACTGAAGTGTATTAGTCCAGTACCCAGTATTTATCCTCTGACTTTAATTGTGAAGTATTTTCTCATGTACAAAATAAAACAGCCTTCCACTTTGTCCATCTGCTTATCAGAAACAAAAGCTTATAATTAATGAATCATTCAACAATAAGACTAATCCTGTTCTTGTTTTCCATTAGTCCAACTAGCTTGTGTTACTACTACTGCTAATACTAATGCTATTATTATTATTATAATTATTATTACTATTATTATTATTATTATTATCATCATTACATCTGCTCTCACATAATCAGAAGTTGGAGAGAAGGCAATAGTTCAAAATAAGATAAAATCTCTTGTTTCATTACAACCTGACAAAGCATTGAATGATACATGATTTTTAGGCTGGAGAGAACAGAGCTCCTTGTAAATGTATTTGAAATGTTATTGTCTGCCTTTTCCCATGCTTGACATGTGTTTAAAAGACAGAACCCTTGGGTATGAGAAATACCTCTGGTTTATGTGAGTCTGTCGGCAAGATTCTGCCTAGTCTATGGCAATGTGTGCAAGTGTGTGGGTCTGGGGTAGGGGGGTCACCTCTTTCACTTGTTGAGTGAAGAGCATGTTGCTTGCACCTCAGGAATGTAAAATGAAAATTAGTACTGGAGGAAAGCCACTGAGCTAGTGCAATGTCCATGACGAGTTAAACAAAATTCTACCCATGCCCAGCGCTGACCCATATCACTGTATTGCTACTCATTCAGTTGCCGAAGGCAGTCCCACCTTCCTTTGAAGTGAACCAAAGCCCCTTGTGTCAGTCTAATATTTTTTCAGTGATATCTATCTTTTTCAGTTTTTCTAGCTAATCTTCCATTTTCTATCCAAGGAGAAAAGGAATTATATTTACTTATTATATTTATCCTTTTTAGACCAGGTAAGTCCCACAAGAATAGAAGCTTATTTTCAGGGGAGACACAAGATGGAATTTCTACTTCTAGGGGAAATTTAGCCAGGGCATCAGAGAAACTTCTCCTACTCTTTTTGATAGGTGCCATGGGATCTTTTGCATCCACGTGAACTACCACCAACTCGAGCAGATGGGACTTCAGAATCACATGCACAGCATGGCACACTCAAAAGTGCAGCAGCACCCTAAGGTAACACTTTAGTGTTAGCCATTTGGAAGACGAATCCTATCACATGGAGTGGTTATGGAGCCCATGGCTGTCTGATCTTGCAGTACCAAAGGTATGTATGCTACCTGTTGAATCACTGATACTGCAATGTGTTGCAGAGCTGCTGGTGTTATATTACAGTTGATTTATAGCTTGACTAAGTGATTCTTTAGTTTCCTAATTACACCAGACATATTGCTATATTCATTCAACAGGCTGTTTGGCTTGGGATTCATAGACAAACTCTGCATTCCTGTGCAGAAAGAGGTCACTGTATGAAGTGCCACTGAAATAATTAGAGATGTAACAAGCAAGAGATTGTGGCTGCATGCTGATCAAAGGCTGCATAAGAAAAAGCTGCAGCAGTAGTAGAAAGAGCAGTGATATTCTATCATTCTACATGAGCCATGTTAGAACAGTGCATGCGGCTAACAAGAAGGAGATGAGACATACTACCACACCTATGTCAGGGCACATCCCTACATACAATGCACTGTGTCATGGCTGCAACTTGCAGACCATCACGAGAAAGACAACAAAGCTTAGCAAAGAAGCAAATGGAAAAGTGCTACTCTGCATGGAAAAGTGTCATCCCTGTGAATGACATAATCATATGACATGAATGATGGAGAGGGGAAGGAAGAATATTTTAGGGTGAATTGATCCCTTTCATAATTTTTACAAAAGCATGGCAGGTGAGAACAGTATTGAAAAATGTTTGTAGGTAGAATAGAGGAAGTAGAAGGGCAGGGAATAGGGCCAGACAGCAAACAAGGAACACAGACAGACGTAGACAGGGGAGGCAAACAGAAGGTGAGGAAGACAATGCATGGGCGCACACCTGCAGAGGATGGACAATTGATGATGTGGAGGGTTTGATAATTAACAAGAAATGGGGAAGGATATATAAGAGAGACAACATACTAGAATGATGACAGGGTAGGCTTCTGGCATGGTTTGCTGCCAGGTATTCCCAGAGGGCAGCAAACTAAGCCATCAATCACCTGAGTGGCTGATATCAATGACCATTTGCTCCTTTATGCTCCATGCTGCCAATGTGGACATCAAGTTATTCCACGACTCCAGTCCAATTGATTAATTCAGTAAAGTGCTTAAAGTGCTTTTTTTCTTTTTCTTTTTTTTTTTTTTTTTGCTCTTTACTGAGCTGATGGTATTTGCACAGGGTGCTGCTTGAGCCAGCTATGCTTCTGCCAGCAACTACCATTCATTAATGCGCTAACTGCCTGCGATTAGTGTGATAGAAAGTGTCAGCAACACTGTGGTGAATATCATGGAGAGTAAGGGACATATCTCATTGTATACATAACCCAATCATCATCAGATTGGCATTGGACAGTTGGGTCTGGCTGTGTGCTGACGGGATGTTGCCAAGAACATCTAATATACTGGGAAATACATGCTAAAATGGGTGTGAAGATTTTATTTTATTTATTTATTTTACATTTGTTAACCAAGGGTGTCTGACTGAGACAAAAAGGCCCTTTTTCAGCAGAGGCCCGGGGAGAAAAGTTCCACAAAGAAAAATTACAGCCACATTTACTTATTTAGACATGATCAGTATACACAAAAATTACAAGCAACATGTTTTTACAGTGGTATGCGGCACATAAACAGTTACAGTGGAGAGAACAAACAAAAAAATATTAATTTTAAAAATAAAGGTAATTAATAGATTTGTGGTGTAGAGCTGAAATTTGGAACATAGGCAGAATACATTCATAGTACACAGGTACAGTACATACATTGTAGATTAGCCAGTGTTTGTGAGTAAGATTGAAAACTATTATCAAGTGCTCTAGATTTAGTATGTATATGTTATCCGCTTTCACTAGCCTGGGGAGCAATTATGGCACTGCCAACTTTGCTTGAGATGTTGCCTGATGAGGTCTTTAAAGGAGGCTTTGGATGATGTGTTTTGAATGCTAGTAGGGACAGAGTTCCATTTTTTAGCCACTGAACTACTATATAGTGCATCTCCAAAGCTATTGTAGCTGTTGGTGACTTCTAGTAGTAATTTGTTTGATGATCTAAGAGGCCTTTTGGCTGAGTGATGTTGTACTAGGTTTTTGAGGGCAGGACACTTATTGGGGAGGTAATAGATAGAATGACAGAGGCAGAGCTGATTGTAGGTTAGGAGGTTGGGCAGTTCAAGCCACTGTACTGCTTTAAGACAGCTGTCTTAAAGCAGTACAGTGATGAGTTCTATATAAGCAATTTGCAGCAAAGCGGGCAATTCTGTTATAGCAGACTTCCATTTTGCTTAGTTCAGTTTTGTTGAGATTAGTCAGAATGGGAGATGCATAGAGTAGGGTGGATAGAAGTTGGGAGCGAGCAATGGCTGATCTTGTGTTGTTGATAAGAAATGGTTTGATACAGTAGAGTGACCCCAGTTTGGCATGTACATTTTTAATAGTTAAGTTGACATGACTATCAAATTTTAGGTGGGAGTCTATGGTTATTCCCAATAGCTTACCCTGTGCCACTGGAGCAATTGGAGTAGCATTTGTGGAGTAGATAGTGAACTGACTGTTAGTGTTTTTGTTAGAAGTGGTTATAATCATAAGCTGAGTTTTCTTTGGATTGAGGATAAGTTGGGCTTTGGTAAGGTAGTTTTAAATGTCAGAGAATGCTAGTGGAGCTGTTTGCAGGAGGGTGGGAATGTTTTGTGCAGCACACATTAAGGTAGTGTCATCTGCATACTGAATTATAGATGCATGCTGTGTGGATGTATGGAGGTCATTTGTGAAGATTGTGAATAGTAGTGGTCCTAAGATGGAACCCTGTGGGACTCCTATAGTTATGGGCAGCTGAGGAGAGAAATAATTTTCCCATTTCACAGCTTGGTACCTGTCAGTTAAGTAGCTTTGGAATCAGGTAAGAGTGGAATTTGATAGGTGATATTTGTTTAGTTTGTTTAACAGGATTTGGTGTGAGACTGTGTCAAATGCTTTGGACATATCCAAAAAAAGAATTGATACTTGTAGGCCTTCATTTTTGAGATGATTTACTGTGTTTGTGAAGCAGAGGAGGGCTGTAGTGGTACTATGGGCAGGTCTGAAACCATGCTGACTAGGTGACAGGATGTTGCTGTCTAGGAGATAGTTTAGCATCTGGGTATGGATGCATTTTTCTAGGATTTTGGCCAGGGGGGAGAATAAAGCAATGGGTCTGTAGTTATTAAGTTCAGTGGAGGTCCCGCCTTTATGTATGGGAGTTTGGGCACATAGTTTTCAACAATTGATCTGTTTAAGAGAGTGGAGACTGGGATAGCAATAGCATCTGCTGTGAGTTTCAAAAAATAGCTGGGGAGTAGGTCGGCTGCTGTCGACGAGGTTTTAAGTTTGGAGAGCATGCTTTTGATTGAAGTGGTGGAAATTGTTTTGAGGGTAAAGCTTGTATTAGTGTTATTTGTGTTGGGGGGGGGATAGTGAGGAAGGAACTGTCCTGTGATACTAAGGATAGAATTGAGTTCACAAAGTGGGAGTTGAATTGTGTTTCAATGGGAACTTTAGTGTCAGGGGTGGTTGGTTCGGGGTAGCCTTCTGTGTGTATTTCAGTAGCTGGTTTACATTTTTCTAAAATTTTTGCGGGTTGTGTTGGTATTTACTTTATAATGCTGTGTAGTAGGATTTTTTGTCCAGCCTAATGCATTTTTTTGCATGGTTGCGCAGTTCTTGGTACTTAGTTAGGCTTTGTTTTTCTTTGTTTTTTTTTTATAGTAAAGCCAGGCAGTGTCTCTGCACTTGAGGATTTGTTTGGTTTCTTTACTGAGCCAGGGGTTTGTAGAGGTTCTAACCTTGATTTTGCGCAGTGGAGCGACAGTGTCTAGGTGTTGTAGAAATGTTTTGTTGAAATATGCTACAGCCTGGTCAAGTGGGAGGGTTTTTAGGGGGGTCCAGTCACAGTTACAGAGTAAAGTGTTGAGGACCTCAGGAGAGAATTTTTTTGTGTTTCTAGTGGATATATAGTTAGTGGTTTTGCATATGCTTGCTCTAAAACGTATAAAGTATATTATGTTGTGGTCACTTAAGATGTCTGGGAGACTGCCTGCGTGAGGGTACAATGTGGGGTTGTTAGTTAGGACCCAGTCAAGGATGGATTCCCTTTTAGATTTTTTATCACATCTAGTTGGAATTTGGACTAGCTGCTGGTAGCCATGGAGATTTATTAGATTACTTGGTGGTTCTGATATACAGGTGAACCAATTTAGGTTGAAGTCCCCGAGAATAAGGGTTTCTTGTGAGTATGTGGAAGAACACCATGATAAGAAGTCTTCAAGGCTAGCAGGTGTATTACCAGGTGGAATATAAATCACAATTGTGGTGATGACCTTTTAGGGTGAAGTTGAAGTTGTGAGATAAGTATGCCCCAATTATTGGGGTAGGGATAGGAGTTTGGTAATTGATGAACAGTTAAGTTGGACTTGTACAGTAAGGCAGTTCCACCCCCTTTACGAAGTGGTCTGTCTTGTCTAATGATATTGAAGCTGGTAGGAAGAACTTCTGAGTTAGCTATGTTTTTACTTAGCCAGGTTTCTGTTAAAGCAACTATGTCTAGGGAGTAGTGTGCTATTGTGGCCTGGAGTTCAGGTATTTTATTTTTGATACTTCTAGTATTAATATTTAGCATTAAAAGATGGTTGGTTTTCCTGCTGTTGTTGATTTGCCCAGGGATGAAGAAAGTGGGGGTGTTGTGTTCTGACATTTGTGTTGAAGCAGTTTGTGTTGGACAGGATGGATTTGGGACTAGGTTGGGGTGGATATCCCCACTTATGGTGAACCTGGAGTTAAAATGGTTATACAGATGTTGGAGTTTGGTGAGGAGTATGAGAAAGTATTGTGTTTTTTGGAGTAGGAATGGGAGCATATGTGTTTAGTTCTGAATTGGTCCGTTATGAAGTTCTTGAATAACTGTGGGCAGATATTATTATAATGTGTGGTGTCTGTATACGAGAGTGCATAATGTAGTGTTGTGCTACTAAGTTTAGGGATATTGCTAGAGTGATAACTTGTGGTGTTGTAAAGAATTATGAGAAGACAGACTAGACTTAGTTGTGTGATATTCATGGTTATAAAGTTTAAGTTGTTTCTAGTTGGAGGGTCTGAATAGGAATTATAGGGTTGCACTATTAGTGGATGGGGAAGTAGTGTGGGTGATGTAAGAAAATGCCTAGTGGGAATGAGAGTGATTGGGAGTATTTTGTGTGGAGCAAGTTGGTGTGGTATAATGTGATATGACTTGAGGAGCTGTGACTGGTGGAGGTGATGTGAGGGTGAGCTGTGGGTGTGGCTGTGATTACTATAAATGTAGAGGTTGTGGGGGTGGGAGGGAATAGGGGCAGGGCAGAGGAGCGGAGGGAGCCCGAGCATTAGCGAGGGCAAATGGAGTGGGAAAGAGCCAACCAAGACAAGAGAAAAAAGTAAGTATTACTTTACAAATCTGAACACTTTAAACAAATTCCTGAGGTCTAATGGCTTACCGGCAAGCAGAATGTAATTACTGAAGAGCACTTGTGTCCTGGTGGGAGACTAGAAATTTAAAGATGGCTCCATGCTCAGCAGGATTCTAATATAGACTTTGTATTGGGAAGGGAGATAGCACAAGGGGTGTAAACCAGGTGGAATTAAAGAAACCAGAGAGGCAATCAGTGGAAATCACTGAAGGCCTCAGAGGGGGTAAGTAATAATTCAAACTACCTGTAAAGTGAAGGAGAGAAAACACAGCAAAGTTTATTAAGGCTGGGAGTGTGTCTTCACATTGACTTGCTGATTAGTAACCAGTTTGTGCACAGATTAGAGTAGAGAGATACATTAGCAATGAAGGGGAATGTATAGAGATGCAAATAAACAGGTGGGCCTCCAAGTGATACAAAACTAAGGCAGAAAGCACTGAGAGGGCTGCTTGATGGTTAATTTAGTCACAGGGATGTGAATTAAATGTATACTGTCTATTGGGCAGTTAGGACTACTGTACTAGCTGGGGGGGGGGGGCGCAAGGCTATAAAAGTCAGTTTTATTAGCAAGCTGAGAACTGCTAAGAAATATTGCTAATGTGATAGCTTCACTCTCATAAAACATACAAGTAGAATGCCTGGGTGGACTGACCCTGCTCTTGAGGCTCAAAATGTATATCCTTGTTTAGTTTGCAGTACTGATTCCTTCTTATACTGTATGGGTGCAGTGGTAGCCGCAGACTGCAGATTTGCTTGAGTGTGCTCTGAAGAGAGAGAGAAAAAAAAGAGAGGATGAAGCTAGTAGAAGGAGACAGAGACAGGTCAAGGGAAGTAATGAGGAGACAGGAGGGTGTAAAAGATACAAATCTGAGGATAGTGTGGATAAAGCAAGAGAACAGATGCTACTGCTACAGTTTGAGAGTGCTTCAACAGTAACCACATCACAGTGCCATAACTTAGTTTGGAAACAGGTTAATAAATCATACACAATACATTTATCAGCCAATTATCCTGTGCATACAAGAAAAAGGAAATTGAACACAACAGCACAGCTGAAGCAGTAGCAGAGACAACTGTAGTGCTAAATCAGTAAATACTGTTTCTAACTCCAAGACTAGGTCAATTAGATGTAAATTACAATTATAACAGCAGTTTTAGTAGCATAGAGACAACATAGCTGCAGTGGTAGTGTCAGTAAAAACACAAGTCCTGAATGACAGAATCAACCAGTTAAATATACAAATAAGCAAATCAGTAGTCAGGAATCAGAAAAATGAATACTAGTTGTATAGATCCAAATACAGCAAAAAGTAAGTATTACTTTACAAATCTGAACACTTTAAACAAATTCCTGAGGTATAATGGCTTACCAGCAAGCAGACTGTAATTGCTGAAGAGCACTTGTGTCCTGATGATAGACTAGAAATTTAAAGATGGCTCCATGATCAGCAGGATTCTAATATAGACTTTGTATTGGGAAGGGAGATAGCACAAGGGGTGTAAACCAGGTGTAATGCAAAGAAACCAGAGAGGCAATCAGTGGAAATCAGTGAAGGCCTCAGAGGGGGTAAGTAATAATTCAAACTACCTGTAAAGTGAAGGAGAGAAAACACAGCAAAGTTTATTAAGGTTGGGAGTGTGTCTTCACATTGACTTGCTGATTAGTAACCAGTTTTTGCATATATTAGAGTAGGGAGATACATTAGCAATGAAGGGGAATGTACAGAGATGCAAATCAACAGGTGGGCCTCCAAGTGATACAAACTAAGGCAGAAAGCACTGAGAGGGCTGCTTGATGGTTAATTTGGCCACAGGGATGTGAATTAAATGTATACTGTCTATTGGACAGTTAGGATTACTGTACTAGTGGGGGGTGGGGAGGACACAAGGCTACAACAGTCAGTTTTATTAGCAAGCTGAGAACTACTAAGAAATGCTGCTAATGTAATAGCTTCACTCTCATAAAACATACAAGTAGAATGCCTGGGTGGACTGACCTTGCTCTTGAGGCTCAAAATGTATATCCTTGTTTAGTTTGCAGTACTGATTCCTTCTTATACAGTATGGATGGAGTGGTAGCCGCAGGCTGCAGATTTGCTTGAGTGTACTCGGCAAGCAGACTGTAATTGCTGAAGAGCACTTGTGTCCTAGTGGGAGACCAGAAATTTAAAGATCCGGGACAGTATGTAAAGACATGAGTACAGTATCAAAATGAAGGTAAGGATGTGAACAGCAGTAAATGATGGTATCAACTAGTGGTGCTAGTGATTTCAAAGTGGGGGAGACACCGAACGTAGCTGAATAGGCTGGTGTTAACTGGAATTAGGTATGGCTCTATTACACCATGTCATTGACCAATCAAACAACAGATTCAGTCATTCACTTTCGTTCCCAGACTGCCTCAGTATGCACCTTTTCATTATTACCACTTTACTAACTATATATAGATCTGATGCCTTAGTTGCAGTCAACAAGGTCAGCCTTAGGTGAAATGGAGCTTGAGACAAAGGGCTTCATGGATCCCTGTGATGCACATTAGTCCCCTGCACTTGTGCAGTACCTCCCCCGTGTTTTAACTTCTTCCTTTCCCCACTCTAGCTAGATATAGTGCTTCTTTCTTCACACCTTGTCTTATTTTTAGCTCCCTCCATGCTTTTAGTAAATTCTATCTGGCCAAGACTTTACTGTTATAAGTCTGGAGGATGGAACAGGATTAAGCGGAGTGTCTGGGGATGGCCCCCAGAAATCAAAGCTTTCTTGATGTTGTGAGGTGCATGTTAGAGTTTGTCTACAAACCTTTGATTTACTAAAGAACCAGCACCATGGTGAAATGTGATAAAGCTCTATTTATAGTCCAGGCAACCTGAGTTCAATTAACAACTCGACTGTTTGAGGCACTGGGAGAGATATCTGTGCTGTCCCAGAGGTGGTGGCATTTGCATAGGCACTTCCTGTATAGAGAGGTGGTCCACAGGGGAGAGAAAAACCTCAAGTCTACCAAAGTGAAAGCGGGGGGGGGGTGATATTAAGTAATAAAATAAAAACTTCCTCCTGCAAACAGCTTGACTGGAAGCCAGAATACCCCAAACTCCTCATCAGCCCTGACCCTTATTGTTGGAGTCAGCTGCAGGAAGGGAAAAAATTCACAAGTAAGGAAATAAATTCCATCATATTTTTTCTTTCTAGGAAAAATAAACGGTATCAAAACATAATGTCTTATTTTTTTTATTTTATTTACTTAATTGCTGTGTAAGTGGGCAGGTCTATTAATGATTTTCAGCCATGAGCCATGCTCACATGCCCAGAAAGCAGAAAATACTTTTCAGTCTTTCAAGCAAATGATATTATATAAAAATGAGTACATAAAATTTAGAACATATTAAGATTGAATACAGATAGGGTAACATTAAAAGGTAGAATGCTTTGAGAAAAAATGTGTGTATATATATATATATATATATATATATATATATATATATATATGGTTCTACCTCACATAAATGAAACACCAAAACACCGACAATGCAATCACCGAAACCACATAACCGACAGTACAAAAACACGAAATCCCACATGCCCGACAACGAAATAACCGATGGTACACAAACACGAAACCTCATACACTTCACACACCACAATCAACAAACAAAACACATTCCCCGTCCAAAAACCACATACACAACACAAGCACACCAAAATCCCTACAAACCCACACTAAACCTCACATACACAACTACCTACAACCCTAACCCAAACCCTAACCCTAAGGTCCGTCACTACCGCACACTTACCTGACCCGCTCCTAACCCTAACTCACTTATCCCGCCCTAACCCAAACACAATCACTACCGCACACTTACCTGACCCGCTCCTAACCCTAACTCACTTATCCCGCCTAACCCAAACACAATCACTACCGCGACACTTACCTGACCCGCCCTAACCCTAACTCACTTATCCCACCCCTAACCCAAACACAATCACTACCGCACACTTACCTGACCGCTCTCTAACCCTAACTCACTTAACCCACCCCTATCCACACTTACCTTACTCGCACTAACGTCCGTCACTACCGCATACTTACACAGCCTTTTCCCATTTCGGCATCCTCGGCGCCGGTGCTTTCATCTGTCGGGTCGGTCTTCTGCTTGTCGATCTTCTAGGTCCCGTCGCGGTCTTCTGTGCTGTCGATCTTCGGGGGCCCGCGCTTTCCCTGTCGAGGTTCCGGCGTGTCGTTGAAGTGAGGTAGAACCATATATATATATATATATATGTATATATATATATATATATATATATATATATATATATATATATATATATATATATATATATATATATATATATATATATATATATATGTTGATATGTGTGTGTGTGTGTGTGTGTGTGTGTGTGTGTGTATATATATATATATATATATATATATATATATATATATATATATATATATATATATATATATAAAATGCAAGCTAAGATATGCGCATATATAAAATGCAAGCTAAGATATTCACAAAATACAGTGTAATCATAGACACAACCCATAAAATCCTATATACATATGAAATATTTGCACATAATATACCACATTAAGAGGCTAAGAAAAGTTTATTAAATGTTTTCTGTTTTTCATGATATGAGACGGTGAGTTATCTAATCATTGTTGTGGTATCAGTTGCAGGTAGATTTAGTAACAGATGCTCCTTAAGGGCATCTGAAGCTTTTAATGGTTTCTAGATTTTTGATGTCTGTATTCAGGTGCCTCTAAGTAGCAGGTCCCGGTGTAGAGAAAGATCTCTCACCTACAGCAGTTTTAAAAGAAGGGTTTACTGGAGAGACACTGTTGCCCTGTGTATTCCTAACGCATGAGTTGTCTTGTAAAGGTAGTTTCTCTCTTAAAGGGGAGCAATGACCATGTTTTAGCACCTTGTTAATTAGCGTACTTAGAAGGAAAGTTGCCCTATGAGGCATTGGAAGCCATTTGGAGTTTTTTAGCAAATTGCAATGGTGTACTTGGTAGTCTGCTAATAGAATACATTTGCAGATTTTATTCTCAGCAATATATATTCTGTGAGCATTTTGGACTGAATGTACACTGAGAAAAAGAATGGCTATACTCAAGTTTGGATATTAAATAATGTTTGCAAAGGCCCCATGAGCAGCAGGTCAATGTAGGTGATATTATGCCATAGTTAATTCAGCAAGGACTTTATTTAGTTACAAAATCTATGTGTGTTGTCTCTCTGTGTGTCTGTGTGTGTGTGTGTGTGTGTGTGTGTGTGTGTGTGTGTGTGTGTGTGTGTGTGTGTGTGTGTGGTAAAGGAAACATGTGGATTGAGTATTTCGTCTAGGTTCTTCTGTTTAGTGACATTAGGTACTATGTTCCCCTTAAGATCTGTCCAAAGCTAACAAAAGAGTAATTCCCTAATTCCCCAATAAACTAAGAAGACAAATGAAAGGTTATATAAATCTTGTCTGGAAATAGCGCCTGCCTTCCTGCGCCTCTAAAAATGGATAGTTATCTTCTTTGTACCCCTCTGGTGCTACATAAGCATGAAAGTAAAAGTGCACATGACCATAGTCTAAATTATGCAGGCAATGGTCTCACAGAAGAAAGCAAAGCACATGGATAAAACCCACACAGAGACACACACAGAGACACACCCACACAGACACCCCCCACCCACACACACACACACACACACACTGAGTACATTCATACTCCACACAGAGACAGTGAGTACATTCACATGCTACACAAAGACAGGGAGTAAGTACATTCATACTCCACACAGAGACAGGGAGTACATTTATACACCACATAGATAGAGACAGGGAGTACATTCACATGCTACATAAAGACAGCATGTACATTAATACTCCACACAGGAAGAGGGAATATACTCATACTTCACACAGAGACAGGGAGTACATTTATACACTACACAGGGAGAGGGAATATAATCATATTTCACACAGAGACAGGGAGTACATTCATGCTCCACACAGAGACAGGGAGTACATTCACACTCAACATAGAAGGCATCACAGCCCAGATCTCAACCAGATGACTATCCACTGTCAGATAGCATTATACTCGTAACATTCCACCAATGATTATTGGTTATCATTTACATCCTTCCCAGACTGCCACTGACAGGCACTTATTGATTAGAATACTGATGTTTGATTGTAATTGATAGTGAAACAGATTGTGGTTAACTTGCTGCTTTTAGATGCACCACAATCCCTTGAACATTTACAAACAGTCATTTTGTCAAAGAAACTCCCTCATACTTATCAGTTACATACACTTTATTGAATGTGCACACCTGAAATATCTGTCTATGTTACAAACAGCCACAGTAAAGTATCAGTAAAGTATTCCAGCTAACTTCACACAAATTGACTCAACTTCAGCAAAGCCAGAATAATGACTGCTTAACTTTAACAAATGACTACAGTGACAGTAACTTTCATCCACAGGCAGCTCATGTGGAACTCATCTTCTCAGCTCGGTGCTCAGTGCAAAGAATAGTTGTGAACAAACAACCAGTCAGTGATAGTTATTGCCTTTATGTAGTTAGAAACTAATTAGAATATCAGGCTTTGCATTAGCATGCTTTTTTGAAAGCTATTAAGTCTGAAACTCAGATGTCTGTCATTATTTAATGACTGCAATCCTTATTCAACAGCAAAACCACAAACTTTATGTGAAAGAAACAAAAATATGGCAAAAAGCACAGAGATACTTTCAAACCTAGGGACAGTTCAGAACACATTTACACACACACATACACACACACACACACACACACACACACACACACACACACACACACACACATACACATACACATACAAATACATACAGATGCAATCATCAATGGCAACTACTTGAATGATTGTGACTCTTCGTCTCAAATCTTTCATTGCGATTAATTGAATGAATAAATACATAAGTAACTTCAACACAGGAATATATTTTCTCAGCTCATTTCTATCAGAATTCAGTATATCAGCACGCTGTACTACTTTCGTCCAAAATATTACTTCAAGGATCAACGAGATAGCTAAAGAATAACTAGGGACACAGGACCAAAATCAGGGACTGATATTTCCTTTATTTATTGAGAAAGTTGATAGAATAATAGGTTTTGCATTAACATGCATTTTCTGAAGGCTTTTAAGTCTTTCATCAATTAGTGACTGCAAATATGACTGATTTCCCAGGACACCACATATTTTATAAAAAACAGATCACAATATAAGGTGAAATCAGGAACAGTTTAGAGCTTCTATACCTCTCTCCAACACGTACATAAATCTATGTTTATGTATACACATACATATGCATGCACACATGCATACACACGCACTTCCCCACAGTTCTGTACTTACCTTTCTACATGTTGGCAGTAGCAGGCAGCATACCTATAAAAAAACAATAACAGCAAAAAAATGCTTCTAAAAAATATTGTCACACTCCCTCCATACTTGTGCCCAAGCCTAAGTTTCATTCTTAGGCTGTCTCAATCACATGATTCAGCCTGAACAAATAAGAAGAGCTTCTTGCTGCTTCATTCTCCATCCAAAGAGCTGCTTTTTTCCTGATGTCTCTGCCTTCTTCAGATCACACTCCATGCATACGCAGAGTTCTGATTGCAGTTGCTAAGGGGTGCAGCTCAGCAACCAGTAGCGTGAGCTCCCACAGATATTAACTATACTCTTAAAAAGGGAGGTCATAATCATGTGAATGCCACAGTATAACTTAAAAACCTGTGAAATAACATGGTCCAGTTACTGCAATACTAGGGATGGAGATCCAATGTCAAAAAAAGTTCACTAGCCAGTAGAAAGAATTACTACTGTGCAGACCTGGGGCACACGTGCCATTAATTTTCTGGGCAAAGGTATTGCAGCAAAGATATAGCCAGTAAAAGATTTGACAGGAAATTTTGCAAAATGTCAATGATTAATAGCACCAAACAGCATATGAAAAGGAGGGTTGATGATACAATGCGCCATGCAAAGTGTGTGTAACATTGTGGTTGACAGCTCCATCACAGAGGACAGACCACCAACACATAAATAATTAACAGATGATGAGAAGGCTTGTTGACCAGGGAGGATTTGCTTCTCATACCAAAGAGAAGTGGATTGGATGCTTGAGAAGGCCTGAAATTAACCATCTGTGGAAAGCACAAGGTTAGTAATGTCCATCACAGTAGACTGCGGCATACACCATGACAGCAGAGTATGATTGACCAAAACCCACCTGCATATCTGTCCTGTCAGGCCTTTCTATTCTATAAGTCTAACATTCAGCACAGCAAGCTACACATTTTAACATATTGTATGGCACTAGTTACATGTTTACCACTACACATACTACATGGGGAATATGGAAGCATATCCATGTGAGTTGACAATGGAGTCATGTGTTCTCAAGCTTTAACAGTTTGCCCTGGTAGAGAGTCCAGCAAAATGGACAACCTTCGGTAAATTAGGCTTAGGGCACCAGTGGTTGTTGATGAAGAAGATGATGATGATGACAACATGCAAGTGACATTGCTTGATGATACAGTGATGCTGTATGCAACACAACAGGAGGAGGGTTCACTGACATACATCATTATAGAGAAAACTGCAAAGATAATTACTGAGCTCATGGACTCACCAGAACATGGCAGACAACCTGTAACTGGCAGTTTTAAACAAGCTTCACCTGTGCCCCCAAACCACACATAATTTCATATATGCATTACCTGTAAGATAGGTGGTATACCCACTGGTAGGGAGAGACACAGGGGCTACATTGCCACTATTACTCCAGGACTGTGCCGTATACAAGCATGAAATTCAGAATCAGCTAGCTGATGTAGAGGTCAGTGATCTATGCATTGAGAGCTGCTGAATACAACATTCTGGTGATCGTGAGTGTGATATCTGGCCACCAGGAGGACTTGAACTAACTGCACATTGTGCTGGATTATAAGGACAGGAAGAAAACATTGCTACTGAGGCTGCTACTGCTGAATGTTGCCTCCACAGCTGCATCTGTGTGACACATTTCAACTTTTAATGAGTCTAACTCTGAAGACCATTGGATGAATGGTTCTGGGTGCCTTAAGATATGAAGTGGTTGAGCACAACCATCCTATGTCAGACTAGACTAAAGAGACCATTGGTGAGATGGCATCACTGTCACCTATGGCCTCTTTGAATATTACTCCAGCCATAAGAATGTCTCAAGTAATGGGAAGCTTTGCACTACTAATCACATACATGGGATGCCCTGTCAGGGTGCCAGAACTGGCTCTGCAGTTATAGCCCTTCCATGCTTTTGCTTGGATCTTGTCCCACTAGTGCGTCGCAGCACAGTTAACACTGACAACAGTCACATTTGGCAGGACCTATACTCACCTAGAGAATGACATACCTGATAACCCACACCCTTCTTGAGTATGTGTTCAACTTCTGTGATCCTACTCCATGTTATAGTGCTATAGCCATCTTTCAGTGCATCCCCAGCTGTGCAAGTGATGACACCCACTATCCTGTTGTGATATGTTGATGTACGACACATAACTTGAACTGTTTGTGCACTGTTCTGTATAGCCTGGGTTCCATGCATGATTTTATTCTGCATTATCTGTGTCATCAGCAATAGTTTTTGAGCAGACACTACTTTTCTGCCAGTGCTCTGTGATTGCATCCTCTGTTGACTCATAACCCTGTCCATCTACTGCTGTAGCTGCTGCTGCTATGACTTGTAAAGCAGGTCTTGCTGTGATGTTCACCTATTTTTTTCAGTTGTTTCCCCAGTAACACGCTGTGGTGCATGGCAGATAAAATATCAGAAACCTCTATTTAGTAGTCTGAATGTCTATTCTATTATGTTATGTGTTTCTGTAGGGGTTGCCTTGTTGGCCATTTCCATGGCCTGAGGGTTGCATACAAGGGAATCAACCAGGGATCTGGAGCATATTCAGCATTACCTGCAACATACAGCAAACAATAAAGTATCAGTGGCTAGCAACCAGCATGCATAGTAACTATTTGTATAGGCTTGCCTGTCTGGCATGCATGTGCATCCATCAACCAAATGAATGTTTGTAGAGTCCCCACTGGTACTGGGCAAGATGTGTTCAATTTATCTGAATTGTGTGCAGTGCTTTTGTGGCACACACACTCACATGAAAAATAATATCAGTGGACTTATAGACCACCTAGAAGTACAGAGAGCAAAATTCCTTCCTGTTAATATACTGCAGGTGCTCTAGATAATGTTGGACCATGAATGCAGCATGGGTGCAATTTACTATGCATTCAGGTAAAGATAATATGGTGTTAGTTCTCTCAGCTGGTATTCTGTGGAACAAGTTTGCATGCCACATCTTGTATCACCATGTCAAGGAATAGTTTTATGATATGGAAGAGTGATTCTTGCAATATCTTTAGTGTCCCCCATAGGATACTGGAAGGTAACTTTTGCTAAGATCATTAATACTAGAGTGACCATAGGAGCATGCCTCACAGCCCTTTCAATTCTGCTTATGCACAACAGTTTTACATGGTTACATACTATATCACTGGACACTCTGAAATGGTTCATTATGATGTCTATTCCTCCTCTGCTAGTACAGCTGGGTGCAATAGTTACAAGTACCATCTATGAAGATGGCTTGAAATACTTGCTGTTTTGCTAATGTTGCTATTTTTTTAAGCAAGACTCCCTTCATGTACATTGCAAATCTCAGTGATAAAAATATGCAAGACTGGCCATACAGTGCTTCCTACTTTTTATTTGTTTAGGGCCACAGTAGTGCAGCGGTTAGTGTTGTCACCTCACAGCAAGAGGTTCTCCCATTCAAATTTCAGCTGGATCGTCTTCTGTGTGGAGTCTGCATGTCCTCCCCACAGTCGAGTGACATTTAAAGACTTGCAGGTAGGTGCGTGCGTGAAAGGGTGTGCCTTCTTTGAAGGTTGAGTGTGGGGCTGGCAACTCAGCACCCTAAAAATCATTGCCAATCATTAGTGGACCAGAGTTGCGCTGTGACGACCCCTAACTGGAAAAAGCCCAAAGAGTTTATTTATTGTATTTTAGTTTACTTTAGTTTAGTTTAGAAGTTCATAGGTGTTTACTAGGTTAACAACCACAAGGGCCTTTTTATGCCTAACCATTCATCCCAAATCTCTGATAAGTTCTGATACCCTTGATAAGTGTAAGCATGGGCCTGGGAGATAAACCATTTACAGGTTACCTGTGTCCATTAGAGACATAGATTCCAAACCAGGGACGAATTTCCAGTCTCCAATCCAATTGTCCAAGTTGTGCATGAATTGGATTAGGGAGGAACTCTGCTTCACATGGATGGAGAGCCTGTTCCATAGACAGGGTAGTCTGTGGGATACATACCATTCTCTCCAGCAGGTCCTATTTATAGCACAGGCAAAGTTTAAGTCTTCAGAATGGTTAATTCTGGTGCTGTTTGTTTTGTCGATATGCAGGAGATCAATCAGAGTGGGGTCTGACAATGCCCTGCATATATACAGATCTCACCTCAAAAGCCTGTAGGAAACATAATACAGGGATAGGGTCTTGAGGCAGTCTGCATAGGACATATTACTTATGCCCTGTATTGTTTAAGTGAGAAACCTCTGTGGACATTCCAATTGTTGGATATGCCTGGTTAGGTACATACCAAATGGGGTATTGTACTCAATGATAGGTCTGATGAATGCTGAATACAGTGGAACAATGACTTCCTTGGACTTAAATTCCATACCCTTGTTTGTAAATGACATAACACAGAATGATTTCCTCACCACTGTAGACACGTGATGATCAAAGGCTAGATTGCTATCTATGTGTGTCCCTAATTCCCTGACTACTCGGTCAACTCTAAGAGGTGTGTTGTCAATATGATAGTTACCAGGGATGGATGACTTCTAAAAGGATACTATTATGCATTTCTTGGCATTTTAATTTTGGTCCATGGTTCTGAAACCAGTTGCTTGCCTGTTTCAGCCCCTCCTGGAGAAGATTTCTGTCAGTGTTTGATTCAATGACAGCTCCTAATTTGCAATAATCTGCAGATTTTGTCAGCCAGAGACCATTGACATTGGCCTTGACTTCTGAGAAGTAAATGCTAAAAAGAAGTGGTCCATGGACTGATCTCCAAGAGACTCCACCTGTGACTGGCCTCTTGGTAAAGGAGGACTCCTCAATTCTAACTTCCTGGTTCTTGTCTGTGATCCAGTTGGCTATCCACCTGGTGAAATATGGGTTTCTTCAGTAACTAGAATTACATGGAGAATATAAATCCCCATGCACTATAAAAGGTATAATCTGGTCTCCAAATGTACCCCACCGTTATGTGTTCTTGACACGGATGCAAACATTTACCTCTCATGCTTCGTTGTTCAGGTGATTTTCTTGGCATCCATGCCTCAAACATATAACAAGGCATTTCTGATTGGCGACCCAATCACAATCCTATATATAATATAGAAAGATATACAGATAGCTAGACAGACAGGCAAAGATATACAGTATGAAACAGCATAAGTCTCTTACAAATTTTAAGTAGCATTAAAAAATTCAAGGCATATAGAAACGTATTTTTTGTAGTGGAAACCTAATTGAGGGCTAAAATAATGGCAACATCATAGACTGTTAGTGATAGTTTAAATATTCATAATACTTTTATTTTCCAGCAATTAGGACAGTTTGGAGTTATATATGAGATGGTTAAAGTGAAGACAGAGATGTGATGGTAAGGAAATAAATAGTTGTATTATATGGGGGAAAGGCTAAAAATGTTGAACTATTTAAGGATTATTGAAGAAAATGTGAAGAGTTTGCAAAATAAATGTACTTGTATAGATTTAAATAATGAAGGTTTTAAATGGACATAGGAATTAGCGTATAGAAATATAGAAATAAGAAATACTTCAATACTGAAGTGAAGTTTTGTTTGTTTGATAAGCATATATGATGCACATATATAAATGCTAAACTGAGTTATCTCTAAATCGGTGTGGTATATGCCATGAAAATAATAATTGGGAGTGTGGATCATTCTTTAATTTAAATTTGAATTGCCTCATTTCGACATTGTTAGTAAGTTTTGGTTTACAGAACTGAATAATCTGGCTGGAGTATTCTTTGCATTAAGTTTATTATGGATGGACATTTATCAGGATTATAAAACGTGTCATTGACCTTTTCAAGTTATGTAGATGATGGTGTCTTTTGTAGTTGTAGCAGCCTAGTTTCTTTAGTGTAGTACAGAAATGGAGTTTGTTTTGGAGAACTTGGGTATTTTAATATTGGACCTTTTTATTTAGACATCGTTATGTCTGTTAGGATATTGCAGGCACACAGGAGGCTCAGTAGGAGAAGAAATTAAGCAGTAGTGAGGCAGCTATAGTTAGTATAGTATGGTTTTGTTTGTATGGTACTCCATGCTTTTGATTGGCCTTTTCAGTGACATAGCCTATGTTTAGGTTACAGCTTATCATTTGGTCTAATATGACATCTAGCAGCTTATCTTGTGTTATTATTTCAGTTGGGGAATTTTTTATTGAGACAATTTCAGTTATTTTAGCATCTCCGATTTTTTTTGAGACAAAGAACACTGACTTTGTTTTCTTAGCATTTAGCATTAGTGGATAGTTATGTAGCCTGTTTAACAAAGTAGATACATTTGTTTGAATTTGTTTTGTAGCTGGAAATAAATAAAAACTTGATGCTAATGCAGGCTTGAAAGGACTGGCCAATATTATTTAATATTGCTTCTATGGAGTTTGATTTTGCATCTACTGTACTATATTCAGGCTGATACAGTTTTAAGGTATTGTTTATCTTTTCCTTTTTATTTGAATATCGGAGAATTTATATTGTAGAGAACAGCAATACTTTTTTATGTATGCACTTATGGTTACTAGGGAGAGATATAATAAACATTTTAAATATATATTTGTATTTTTGCTCAGAAATGCATGGTTATATAATAAAAGCCTGTCATAGCAGTAAACTACAATGCTCTAAACCGTGATACAGGAAACTTAAGAAAATGGTTCTTATGTGATGCATTGTTCTATGTGTGGATGTTAAAATTTCTTCTCAGAGTAATTCATGTGGAGGTTAAAACTTAAACCTAATAACTCAGAAGAAGTAAGTTTCTAAATGGTCTGAATATTAATTCATTTTAAATGTTTTTCTTCCTTATAAATAAGTGGATGTTATCCCGAGAAGGAGAAATACACTAGGATCCCATTTTGTGCTACAGCAATTAATATACTTTTCCTGATTATTTATCAAAATGCATGTGTAATTTGTTGAAATGCTCTTCACTTTTTTCTATCAGTACTTTATTTTATTGTACGAAATATAAGGTTGTGTGCTTTATCTCAAAACTATTTACTTTTACTTTTCAATAAAAGCAAAGGAAAGAAGCACTGTTCTGGATATTACTCACACATTTTAAAGTCAACAGCTAGCATCAATAAGTGACACATAATTATACAACAATAGCACACGTAATCTAAATAATTAACCTATGCAGGAACAACTAATTGCATAGCATCATTCATAAGGAATGCCAGCAACAACCTGCTCACCAGTCGACAGGACAACAAGTGCAGATGTATGGAGTAGTTCCAGCAGCTTCTAAATGAAGAAACCCACAGTGAAGATGTACTGGCCAAGACACAGCCTATGATGAAAGAAAAAGAGGAGCCCACCATAGAAGAAGTAACAACAGCACTAAGGAAACAACAGCATGCTCCGATGTGGTCATGGCAGATGTCATCAAGATATTGGCTAAGTTAGAACAGAAATTGTTCCTGACAGAATTTTTAGTCGTATGGACAAAACAGCATATCCAAGATGACTGTAGAATAAGCATCCTAGTGCCAGTGTACAAGAAAAAGGGGAGTAGCGGTATCAAACTCCTGCCAAACTGCATGAAAGTTCTGGACATGGTGATTGATAAACACATATATAGATGAGTAGATTTTTTAAGTGAGGTGAGCAGTTGGAATTCAGATTATGATGCAGCACAACTAACCCAGTCTTTGCAGAGAGGCAGACAGTGGCTAGGATGCTGGAAATGAGAAAAGAGCACAACTGAGCATTTCAAGACTTGGAGAAAGCGTATATCAATGCCCCAGTAAAGTTGACTTGTGCCATACTGAGATGATTCAAAGTCCTCAGAATATTGGTATAATTAGTGTAGGTTATGTACAAAGACCCAGTGACACAAATATAGTGTTCAGACTCACAGAAAGTTGTCTAGTGGGAGTGAATGTGCATCCCGATTCAGCTGTAAGCCCATTGCTGTTCGTACTGGTAATTAACTACTTTAGTAAACTTGTTGGAGAAGACAAATCATCAAAGCTACTGTATGCAGACGATGCAGCATTCAAAGCAGATGCTGACCACACACTTCAACCAATGCTATGGGAATGGAACACAGACCTAAAGACACATGAAATTAAATAGTGTACAGGCAAGGCAGTTGTCATGGCAGCAAATGGGAAAAATCAGCAGAAGCCGAAAACTAAGACAGAAGGGAAAATAGTAGAATGTGTCATTAGCTTCAGCTTTCTTGGGTGGGAGGTAATTGAGGAGAAGGAATACTGAATGAGTAGGTCAAAGCTAGAATCAGAGAACTGCAGCCAACTAGTAAACATAGTTTCAGTGGTGATGTATGACAGAGGAATGCCACAAAAGCTAAAAAGTAAGGTATAAAAAACATTTGTGAGACTAGTATTCTGAACAGCAAATAAATCTAGACAGAGGAGGCAGAGCAGTTGTGGTCATGGACGGCTGACATATATGCTAGTATGCATTATGTGGGCAGATAAAGAAATGATGATATCAGAATTGAAGGTGTAGCTAGTTATTCCGGTGCCTGATGCCCTGATGCCATCATTTTAAACTGTAGTAAACTACTCATTACATTTGTAGCAAACAGAGTGCTACAGCACTTTCATTCTAAGGAAAAAAAATCCTTTCTTTTTTTTAAACTGAAGCAAGGAGCTGCTGCAGTTTATACCACACATGAAGCTGTGTTAGTGCATCAGTTCTAACAAGAAAATAACTTCTTTAAACTGCTACAAGTTGCTTGCTATAATTTAGTAAGTAGCTGCTACAGTTTATGTCACACACATGTTGTTAAGTGCTTCAGTTCTGATCACAAATGCAGTTTGAATGCTGGTAATGCATTGCACTGAAGACTGATCAGCATCTACAATCATGCTCCAAAGTACTTTGCATTCAGAGCATGTGTGTCCTTGTCCCATCCTAGTTCTGCTATTAACTGTAACAATAGCCAAAGTATCTCCAATTACAGATTGTGTTAAAGGTAACATATTATGGTGGTTTGGGCACATGTGTGATAAAACAGAAAGGAATTTAGTGAAGAAGATTTGGAAGAGATAAGGAGAAGGCATGGGGAAATGACAACGTCCACCAAAGACATTGATTGCTTGAGTGAAGACCTGCGACAGCCAGGCATGACTGTTGAAGAAGGTAGGAAAGTGGCACCTAATTGAGAGAAGAAGCAACAGTCGATGTGGTGCCCTGGCTCCATGTAAAAAATGTGAAAAGAGGGTTGAGGATGATAATGATGATGAGGAAGATGATGAACTGCATGACCCCAAGAGTGGGGCTGAACAGATTGGCATAATAGGGCTAAACCTTCTTTTTGTTTAATCTCATGCCAGCCCAAATGACATCATTGATTCACTTATCAGAATTAGTTCTCTTCACAGCTTTTGATTACGTTATTGCCTGATTATGTAGGCATGAGTTTGACTGTAAAAGTGACAGACCACTGAAGTGAAGATGAAAAAGAGATAATGGCAAAAACAGGCATCTGATCTTTTCTTCAAGGAGGGTGCATAAATTGGACAAAATCTAATAGCTGCTAGTGAAAGTTTTGAAAGATATGGCTAAGTGTGGTTAGAGTCCAGCAAGGGAATATGAGGCATTTGCCACTAATGCCACTTTCATGGAGTCATGTCTTAACAAACATGCCTCCCAGCTTAGGGGGGGGGGTGTCTCAAGCCTACACCTCAAAGAATTCTGCCATTTTATGATAACTGAAGGTTATACAAAATCATCTAAAAGTAACACCATTCAGCTACTACCATGATAGAAACTGCTCACTAATCCTTGATAGATAAGCCTAGATCCAACTTGCTATACTATAGGAGGATATGATCATGTCTCCTGTCAAAGCTAGCTTGTTATGTGTTCATCACATGGATATCAAGAAAGTCATCTCAGAAAAGTGAAGTTCAGGAAGTAAAACTTTATTTTCATTTGAGAAACCATACCAAATGGGTTATGACTGAAAAAAAAGATCAAAATTCTGTGCAGTGCATGGAACTATAATAGCTTCCATGTACTACAACAGTTAGACAGAAAAATGTAGGCTACTAACACTATTACAGATTTACACTTACTGCTGCCACTGCCAGAGGGGTTATAAAAAGAGATTTCAAAACCTGCTAAACACTTTAGATTGAAATAAAGTGTTTAATACGCTTGTTTTTCACTGTTTTGAAAGCATATTTGTGCACAATCGTAAATACATCGTTTAAGCACATTATAATTAAACACCTAAATCAAAGCAGTAAAATCTAAATCTTCTCCAAATTATAAAAGGAAGAGAATTTGTTGTATAAAGTTGCCAAATCAGACTTTATAATGACATTCCTTCAACCACTGCTGCCTGTACAGTGTTTATGGGGATTATTTTAAATGAAGGGTTAACCTTACCCACACATAGAAGGACAAGCAGACAAAGTCCTTAAGCAAATCAAGTCATCCTATAGAATCTCTAACCTACTCATTCCAGACTTGCGTCTTTAGCCAAAAACATCCTTATCTCATACTATGAGTTTGCATTTCCATTTATTACACTAACCCCCCCCCCCACAAAAATAAAAAACACATTTTATGCAACAAGAAATAAAATACTGCAGTACAGACAATTATCATATAACAGGAAGCATAACTGGACTGCTAAATTATGAGCCAAGTAGTTAGCTGTGGAAGACAGGGCTCATTTTTATTAAATATGAAAACTAATGTCCAGCCTTGAAGGCAACTGTACTACTCAAAATTATAGATTACAACTTAAGAGGACTGGACAGACAACAGCTATGTAGGCCAGCAAATACTCTGCCAACAGCAAAAGTCGCCATGCACTAATTAGCCAGAATTGCATCGAATACATTACTAGATAAATTACATCGGACCATGAAATTCACAAACTTTAGAAAACTGCTAAAGCAATATCATACAAGCAAATATAACTGCAATTGCTGTTGGGATACAGGATGATTCTTCCATAGATCAAAAGATTCTGCATTTGATATGCATCCAGTTGTCTAACCAATATGCAGTCAATAACATAATAGTATTCATCTAATCCATGTCAATTTATGACTGTAAATATTCTTTCTTCTATTACTACTGGAGACAATCTGTAATTATAAATTTAATTAAAAGTGAATTTGGGCTAAATGATGTACTGTTACGATTCCGTAAAGCATGGTACTAACTGACAACTGGTGATTTGTTATTGTAATTATATTGTAACTGAATGTTTATGTTCGTATTGTATCAAAGTGTTGAGTTATTGAGCCTTCCCTTAGATTTCTCCAAGCAACCCTCATTACCAAAGATGTTGGCAGACTAGGTATGAGGGAATTTAGATTGCCAGCACCTAATACAGCTTATTTAATAGTAATTTTCTGAGTCAACACAATACCAGGTCAAAATTCAGCAGTAATTAATAACATCTCTCTGAACAAAGAAAGCAACAATACCGATCCACATGTGGAAATGCCCAGGACTTTCAAGAAATAGAATAAGCCTCAAACCTGGAATCCATCTGTAATGCCAACATCGAACTGCTTCACGTTTTAACCATTGAAGACAAATCGGGATGGAAGTATTTAAACTGCCTTAATCCTTCTATTAGCCAATAACAAATTCAACCACAAAATTAACAAAGTGTTTAAGGGCTGAATAGTTTAATACCTTTTTCAGATTACTTCAGGATTGATTCCGTAAGAAGAATGAGTAATTCTTTACAGGATACTGTGTTACCAGTTGCCTCAGAAGAACATAGCTTCTGTGACTACAAGATATGTCAGTAGCTTGTTGTCATAATTAGCTAGTGTTCCTCCGAGATCAACAGCCTGCACTGACTTAGTCACAGCAAATTGGTTTCCAGTGTCTGTTATTACCAACCACTTAGGATCTGGCTCCATATACTGCTTTTACAAGTGACCACTGCTTTTGTTATTTTATCAATTAAAACCATCATTTTGATCTTAGTGTTATAGCCATCTGTTCTTTTTGTTTTATGAAGTATATTTCTCTGGGTGTTTGAGAACTTAATTCAGTCCCAAAGAGGCATCAACTGTTGAAGTAAAATTAGCTGGAAGACTTCAAAGATCTTCACTATCTAATTGGCAAGTATCAGATCTTATAGACTGGCAGCTGTCTGGAAAACAGGAGTGATTTTTTTAATAATGGAAACTGGTTTCCTGTTTAATGGATAATGGAAGCACATTTCTTTAACTGAATGCTTCAACCAATTAGCGAGTTTGTCTTTGGCCTAAAGCAATATGTTCTTCCCTTTTTTACAATGCTCTTAGGCTCACTTAATAAATTTAATCCACAGGCATTACAAGTGTTATTGATGGGTGACTTTAATACTACACATGTCAAACCATGTGATGAAAAAAAATCATATTACAAAACATGTTGCATTTTTCACACACAAACTAGGCATATTAGATGTTAGAAGGGGACTTGTTTCCTGACAATCTCAATTCTTTTTTATATGAGACACATTAGAGGGAAGTTCTGTAAGGCAATACAGTTCTCTCAACAGCTAGATTGCTGTATTAAATGAAATGTGGTGTAAGAATATGAAATGGGAAATACAAGAGTGCTATAAGGTTTCTGTACTTACTTTGTGCAGGAAGATACATCAGCATATATCTCTATAAAGTACTCTTAATGTGTAACATCTAAATTCTGAAATACGATTTTGTTAACTTCCCCTAGAACTTGGAAGACTAAAGTAGCAGTAGCTAAGAGCAGTAAGGACAATATGCTTAGAGAAGGCAGCACTGGAAATCCTGACAGCTCAATACAGACCTGGAAAAGGTCAGCCTTTGTACTAAGCACAGGGAAAAGGAACAAGCGTTTTGCCTAGGGAAGAGCTAGCAGTCTGCTCATATCCAAATACTTTTATATAGATTTTGTTAAATTATTTTCTAAACTGTATGCGTTTCAGAATTTCATTATTGCTTCTTCTATTTCTCTTCTCCACCACAGATGTAAATGTTTGATACCTTTCCACATTCTTAAGCTAACGCATGCAGATTGTCAAATGCTACAACAGTGTATCTCCATCGAGAGGATGAGGTGTAGCTTTTTGAGCATACCATCTGGAAAAGCACTTTGACCAGATATGTTAAATGTGGAAGTGTACAGCTCTTTTTTTTGGCTGAGGTAGCGTCCATGATTGTGCATAAAATTAAATATGTTATGTTTGTTGATGCTTGCATGACAGTATATACCAATCTATCAGAGAAGCTCTCTGTTATGAAACAGTTGCATCAAATCTTTGATGAATATTCCTGTGCAACAGCTATGTATTAAAATATAACAGCAGCAAAAGAACATAGTGGAATCTAGGTTATCCAAAAACAAAGTTCAGAAAATGAAAAGATGCCCACTGCTGAGAGTAAGAACACTTTAATTCCAAAAAACAGATAAAAACAAATAAAAACAGGTAAGTGCTTTCACGATTGCTTGCTTCTTCAGACCTTAACAAACATTATGAAATAACATGCCTTTAAATACAAAAAACTTCCAGTTAATTAAAAACAATTAAAACTGTTGGGTGTTAACACTTATCAATGAACTAAGACTCTCTTCTTTAGGAGAGGCTTTAAAGCAACAGCACTATTCAAACCAGGTGGTGCATATGCTTTAAAGTTGACAATCCATTTTAACTCCGCAAGTTAAGTCTCATTACTCAAGTCCCCTTCACTTAAACTTTCATTTAATTTCTGTAGTGCCAAGAACTTAAAGTTATGACTCATACCAGCTTCAAATACACGCTTTGCTAATGCATTTGTTAGGTTATTATTTTATATATCACTCTGATGCTGCAGGATCCTGTCCTTAAACATACGATTTGTTTTCCCTATATAGTATGAATCACATACATTACACTTAGCCATATAGACCAAATTTTTCATGCAACAGTCTGCATAAAAGGACATATGCATAGGTTCCTTACTTAATGGATGCATAATCAAGTGTGTAGAGCATATATAACTCCATGCCTTGCAAGACCGGCATGCATGAGTGCCCTTACGCTGGGAGGTGCGGTGCCTATATGGTTTAGTGTTTTTATAACAGAGTCACTGTTTTACGTTCTTAGTATTTTTAAAGCAAAATTTAGGAACTGTTTCTATATGTACAATAATAGAGGGATCAGTCATCAGGATAGATCAGTTTTTCTTTATGACTTCACACACTTTATTAACCTCTGCTGAATAGGTCAAACAGACCCTATTTACACCCTTGGTGCTGTTAGCCTCTTTGTCCCTCACTATACTTGAGGAGCTGTCAGAGAAGTAAGGTTTTACTTTAACACCAGCCGATGTATTCAGTTCTCAAATTTCCTTATCTATCTCATTGCTCTAAAAAGTCAGCTACTGATATGCATATGCTCTTTCATCCCTATCATGTTAACAGCCGGCTGGAAACCTATTTGGAAAAATCTGTTCCTATGGACACGTACAGCAGAAGCTATTTCCCCCTCCTCTGTCAAGATTGCTACCTTGATATCAATATTGTTCCAGTGATCTACTATCTATTCAGTCATATTCTTATTTCCCCTTCCTGCCTTTAAATTATCAGAATTTAAAAACTAGATGAACAATTCGTTTGAGTTATGAAAAAATGATAATATACTTAACTCAGCAAAAAAAAATAGAGACAAATGTCAGTTAGTTCATGATTATAATTTGTTCTTGCAAACCATTTCATTCCATATAATTTTTTAAGTAAATTGAATGTGTCCTCCTCTAGGATACATTTAGATGCCAGCGATTTGGATTCCTTTTAGCATATGGACCCCATCTGTTATGAAAACTCCCTGATTTATAACTAAAGTCTTGAAACACACTAATCTATATAGATGCAGCATTCTAGAGACTCTGACAACAATTAAATACTTAATTTTTATCAGACTGCACATTCCATCATGGGACCACCCTGCTCTTTAGATCAATTCTGCTATATATCATTTAAAAATATTGGAAACAGCTGGAATGTTAAGTCTTACCTGGGGATTCATTAAGGGGCCTAGCACAAGCCATTTGGGTCATGCTAAAAAGGCTGTACTCGCATGATGACTAATTATTGATGCAGAGACATGTTAGCCATAGCAAAGTAAGACCTCATTATTGGTTAATGTGCATGTCTCTGAATTACAGTTAGTGCAAGGATGTGTAGATAATTGCAGATCTGCATGTCACAATAGTAAACTGCTGCTTGTGTAGGCACAGGCATTCCCCCCACAGTCAGTCTTACAAACACACACAGATGCACACACACACACACACACACACATGCACACGCACAGACGCACACACGCACACATGCACATACACACACACACACACACACACACACACACACACACACACACACACACACACACACACACACACACACACACACACACACACACACACACACACACACGCACACACACACACACACACACACACACACCACACACACATATGCACCACAGTTCCCCTATTTGTCCCCTTCTTGTCTTTCCTCCTGTAGTTCCCTCACATCCGCAATCACCATAATAATTTATATCTCTGGTGTCTAGTGTTTCCCCTTTACCCCAATCCTTGTAATATTTGAAGTGCCTTTTTGGCACATACCTAATATGCTGTGTGGGCTAGTGCATGACCCTGCCATTCAATCACTATAACACTTTAAGTGTCATTATAGCACTGCTCTTGCGGCTAGTGCCCTCCCCAACTCCCCATTTGCCATAGTGATGTCAGGGCTGTTAAAGCACTTATCAATGCTGTTTTCCTGGTGTCTAGTGATTCCCCACTCCCTCAAACCCTGTACTACTATCAGTGCCATTATGGTACTTACATTTAGAGTAATCCCTGGTGTCAAGTGTTTCTCCCCCTTCTCAATCCCCATACTGATGCTCGTGCCATTAAGGTCCATACATTTAGATTAATCCCTGGTGTCTACTGCTTCCCAACCCCCAATGCCCTTACTGATGCCAATGCAGTTAAGCCACCTAGGCTGAGTGTATCCCTGATGTAGAGTGACTTCCTCCACCCCCAATCAATGTAGCATGATCAGTGAATGTAGTTGGACATGGCCTTTTGGCTGCGTTCAATACTGCAACATGCTGGGTGTGACAGAAGGAGGTATTGCCAGCACAGCTAGCTGGAATTTTGTAAATAATTGTATGTTCTTTGTGAATATCAAACTGATTCATACAAGATGCTGGTGTTACAAATATATTAGAACTGTATGTCATGTGTATATCAAACTGATTTGTACAGACGTTTGTGTTGAAAATGTATTTTTAAAGTGCAATGATACCACAAAGTACAGCTCCAAACAACATGTACTAAAAACTAACTGATTTATTAACTGGTAAGCACTTTCACCACTTCATGTGACTTTATCAGACCATGAATATGTATTACCAGTTAATAAATTAGTTTATTTTTAGTACATGTTGTTTGGAGCCATACTTTATGGTATCGTTGCTTCTTTACTAATTTTTGCTGTGGTTTGCTTGCTGCAACGGTGCACATCTACCTGTTGGCTGTTTCTGTTTATTTCATATTTGTAAAATGCTTGCGTTTGAAATGTATGCACAGTGTACCTTACTGGACAGAACAGAAATGTACATGCACTATTGTAACCATTTAAATGTATGTTTTAACAGAGGAAACTGGAGGGTTAACCTCAGTCCCGCAAACTTTAGAAAATATCTGAAAATAAATCACTTTATAGGCTAGGCCATAAAGATGATATCTCACAGGTTTCAATGTAGCCAGAGACACAAAGCCTGTACTAGAAAGCTTTCTGTATTGTCTTTGGGGTGAAAAAATTACTACTCTGGATGCATAGAGGTATATACTTGTTTTATGACTTCGAGCACCTGCCAAAGATCTGACCAAAAGCCCTTGTGTGTGTATTTTTACAGGTAGGTGCTAAGTCCTGCCAGCTTCCAGCAATGGGGGGTTTGCATGGGAACTAGAAGTCAGATGACCAGAAATGATGGCATTCTGAAAGATATCCCAGCAGTAATATTTTAGATATTATTTTGAGAATTCTCTTAGTGAGAGACAGAGCATTCTGTATTCTGTCTTGGACCTGACAATAACTAGAAGGACGATTCACCACATAATCTACCTTGCTCTATTAAGTAAGTTATTAGGGTATAGTAACTCTCTTTTAGATACAGTCAGGACTATAGTGAAGCTTAGTTTAAACACTGTTTTTCTTTATTTGTCTGAGTCTGTCCTGCAATGTTATTTTAAATATTTCCCATGGTTTTCAACTCTGATGTCACTGTGAATATACACTTAGTATTTTCTTGTTCTTTTATTATTTATTATTAAATATATTTAAACCTTTCATTGTGGCTGACCTTTGTAGAGATATTTATGATTTGAGAGTACTTGCATATTTATTTGCCGACACTGTGTGAGCCACTCCTAATAGCCTTTTCTTGGTAAAAATACCATTTGTATTAATATTAATTTCACTCAGTATATTGGGTAACCTTGGAAGAGCCTTAAGGTAACTGGCAAGGGGTTCTGTTGGCAGTGGTAACTACATTATTGTCTGGGAAGAAGGAGACATAGCTAGCAAAACAGTGTGTGTATGTGCATGTGTCTGTGTGTGTGTGTGTGTGTGTGTGTGTGTGTGTGTGTGTGTGTGTGTGTGTGTGTGTGTGTGTGTGTGTGTGTAAAACAAATCTCCAAGAGTGTGTGCATCAGCTACTTGGGCAGAGACATGGAGCACTGGTTGAGCAGAGAGAATGTTGAAGGACTTAGCTTGGAACCTTGGCTAAGGACTCAACTCTATAGCTGTGCCAATGGGGAATCTTAATGGGGATCTGGAGAAAGAGGGAGAAAACCACCCTGGACTAACTGTGGTCTCATTGTGCTCTTAAGGGAAATTGAACTTGATGCAGAGAGCTGCATCTGGAAATACTGTGTGTGTACCTGTTATCCTCCCAGTGAACATCCCCATCAGGTGTCAGTGGTGAGGACAGAGACTCCTTGATTAGTGGTCCAGTGGTGGGTTGTCACAATGGGAACTGTTGTATTAATCTAAACAGCCAAATAATTTCTTGAATAGCTCAGCATGTAGATGCCTACCTGGAGGCAGTTCTTGGGAAGAAAGCAAGTGGCTAATCAGCATATGCCCCTCCCCTGGACTGGCTCATTAGCATTCAGTGCAGCCACATTGTACTGCACATCCCCCTATCCACAGAATTATATGTACTGGTCATGGAAGAATTAGTGCACATGGTCAGAACACAGTTAAAAGAAAGATAAATGGGAAAAGGAACCAACAGCCATACCCTTCAATTGTCCAGATTTTTGCGTCATATTTTTAGTCTGGTCGCATAAAGTTTGTGATTTTCTGGCAAATCACTGAGGACTGAAGTGAGTAAATAATGACATACATTTAATTTTCAGACTTTATATCCTTTAGAAAATGCATGCTGATGCAAAACCTGTTATTGTAAAAACTCTCTTAAGTTTATAAGCGCAATATTTAGAATCTGCCCTATTTTTAGGCTTTTGATCCTCCCATCATTTTAGGCTATGTCCAGATTTCTTGTGTAAAGAGTGTGATAGGTTTGGTAACAGCTTCTTCCATTTAGTCATAAGTGACTGTTTAGACTCATAATGTAAACCAACCTAGCCAAGCCGCACACCCAACCCAATTGTATCTCCATGTAACATGGGCATCTATTAGAATGAGCTTGTTAGTCAGGAGGTTGCTAAAGGTTTATTGGAGGGGATATGTTAGTTATGGAATATTTATTGTCAGCCTCTGTCTATCAGAGACTTGGGAGCCAGACCAGGGATGAATTTTCTATTTCTAATTCAATGGTCAAGGTTACATTTGAATAGGGTTTGGAGACTCTGCTTCTCATGGAGGTGGAGCCTATTCCAGAGCATGGTGATACTTTGCAACACATACCTGTGTCACTAGCATGTTCTATTTATATTTTAAGCAAAGTTTAATTCCTTGGATCTTGTTTTATTTTTTTGGTGTTATTTATTTTGCAGAATTACAAAGGGTATATAAGACCTGTACCTGAGGATGCCTTACAGACTGAGTATAAAGGTAAGGGATTAAGGTAATCATTATAAGACATGTTAATACACTGGACTTTCCCTCTGTGGAACTCCTGTTGGCATTCCAACTGTTGCATATGCCTGGTCAGGTTTATTAATGACCAAGGGTACAGGTGAAGTGATGGAGCAGGTTCTTGATATATCTGACAACTTTGGAGAATCCTGTAACTTGGAAATTAATAGACAAAAGGTGGCTCTGGGTAAGAGTGATTCCTGCTCCATTGAGATCAAGAAACTGAGAACCCCAGAGGTTCTCTATGACAAGTACTTAAAGCTCTTGGTAAGTGTGTATTGGGACACACCCTGGACATCAGTGTTATTTGGCTAATTGAAAAAATATCACAAAATGATCTCCGTAAAGTGGATAACTTTTTATAACATCAGGACAAATAAAAGAAATGCAAGTAATCATTCTTCCCCATGTCCAGTATGTGTTTAGAAATCTACCCATATGAGCAACTCACACAAAGCCAACTTGGTTATAGAGGGTTCTACACAAACAAGCCTTATGGAGCTTGGGAAGGAGTATTTCCTTCATGCAATCATACCTACCAAAAAGCTTGGGTGATTTGGGATACCCTAATCCAGCAAGGTATGTTTTGGCTTGAAAATTGGTCCAGTCTGTGCAACTACATAACGATGAATATAAACCAATGGTAACTGGCCAATAATCCATCTAGAACACACAGATGTTACCTCATGAGTGGTAAGAAAAATAATATGTATAGAAAATATGTATAGAAAGTATTAGTTTAATGGTCTTTTGCTTAGTGGAGGCATAAATATGTGTATATGTGTATATTCACATTCAAGAGATCTGTGGCATGTGCTGTGACTACATTAAGAAGTTTTGATGATCTCTGTGCTGGGCTTCACCTCCAAGGAACCATCAGATTTGCTGGATTTGGACTAGGGTGAGAAGCACTATGAATACAATTGGAGGAATGGAAACAGCTCAAAAATATATGGCTGCAGTTAAAATGTAATGACCTTTTGTCACAAAGTATCCAGAATCACACTGCAATTATGGAAGAGATGTGAGAGACAGGAATGAGTTACAATGAACTGGAACAAGTGGTCACATGCTTGGTCACCTAAAGATAAGTTAAATAAATGGACAAGATATTAAATATTACAAATGAGACTTAATTACATGTGGTACCTTACCCCTTTAAAGCAATATAGGCAGGGTTCCAAGATAAGCAATAAATGTTGGAGGTATGATGCACCTGAGGTGGATAACCTGCAGATGTTTTAGGACTGTCCTAAAGCCAAATGTTATTTAAATACATTAATAAAGTTATTAGAAGAAAGGTATAGAACAACTGGAGATTGTGGTTATCTGGGTTAGCAAATCTGTAAGTGTGGTCAAATATTCCAGCCCTGTAAGTAGGCAGGGCACTTGTGAGTGTATTTAAGATGCTGTGCACTAAGAAATGGAAGTATAGGGCCATATTATCACCAAAGCATGAACACTAATTATTTCAAAAACATTTTGGTTTCATTTTTTATGCCAAAGGAACCATAAAGCTAAAGTATCAAGGATGTGGTGTGCATTATTGGAATATTAGGTGGGATAAGTTGTATGATGTACAAAGATTTTATTATGTTTAGACTAAAGGCACACTGTATTAGTAAATGTATTTTTTGTGGGTTTTTTTTTAAGTTAAGAAAGGGAGTGTAACACATAACAGAACAGGCTGAATGATGCATATAATGTAACATTGTTTATTATTTAGTTGCGTATTTTTAACAATGAAAAAGTGTTGCATGTTTATTATTCCCCCAAAAATGGTTGTTTAAAAATGTAACAGCTGTTTTTCCTTGCAATATTGCAATACATGCAATGTGCTAAAGTTGATTATCACCATATTTTAACAACACCCTAATTACCGAGCACTAGTCCAGCATCACCGGTTTTCCATTCTGTGCTGAGCAGTTTCCACTAAAAAGCTAAAACTAGTTACAGAGGCTATAGCCTATTCCATAGCCATACTATCTCTGAATCTTACATTCCTACTCTTTGGAAGAAAACACATATTCTCCTACTGCATAAAAGGAAAATCAATAAAGTAATCAGATTATCACCCTATAGCCATACTCTCACCCCTGTCTAAGATCTTGGAAAGATGTAGCCATGCCTGACTATTAAAATATCTTTATTACAGTAATCTACTCTCTCCAGCATGGCTTTTGCCCTCCCAAAGCACAGCTACAGTTCTTCTATCCTTTCATAATGCAATTAATAAACTTAAAAATTAAAGTTTACAGGTCTCCTCCATTTTCTAGACCTATCAAAAGCATTCAGTATAGTTTCCCACTCAAAACTACTACAAACACGAGATGATCTTGGACTCACTTCCTACACCTCAGCCTGGTTTAATCATTAACTGTCATACAGATTGTAATATCTTAAATGGATGAACACCTTCTCCTCATTCTTAAACATTCCACGTCATACCCTAATGACTGAGTCTAGGTCCTGTACTACTTAAATCATTTACAAACCGACTTTATACAGGCACCAAGCAAGGAGCACTTATCCAGTATGAAGACAACTCTTCTCTCATCTGCTATGCATTGCCATGACTTCACTGCAGACTATTATAGATTAATCCTCTTCATCCATTGAACCTTTTATCTATCATCTCCACCTTACCCTTAACTCAAATAAAACAAAAGTTCTACTTTTTCACTCCCAATCCTTTTCTAATCAAAAAGGCATGTTCAAAATCTCATTTGCGCAAAACACATCATTGGAGGTTGTCTTTCACAATAAATTACTAGTTTTATCATAGATGACTTTCTAAGATACGACCTACATATCTTAAATACAATTAAAAAAAAATCTCACGTGAAACTAGGTTGCCTCTAAAATGTCTTACCCTGCTTCTCCGTTCATTCTAGAAAAATAAGCACATTAACATTTCTATTATCAGTTTTCTACAATGCCTCCCCAGTACTAAAAAATATCTACTGCTTATTGCTGCAGTCGGAACAGTGCTATGATAACATAGTCATATTTGCAACCACCAATCCCATCTAAAAAGTGTTATCAACAGTTAAAAAATACTGCATCAGTGGGCTGGGCCCTGACAATATCCCTGGATGCATCTTAAATAGCATGAAGCATGATTTAGCCACACCCCTAATAACAGTGTTCAATCTCAGCCTCCATACAGGTTTTGTACCAAGCAAAGGATGAACAGCTGCAGTCATTCCCCTGCAAAAAGGAGGACCTTCCACAGACCAGGCATTTACAGACTCATAAGTCTGACCAGCCTCATATAAATAACTTTTCAAATAAATCAATATTTTCTACAAATAAGTAATTGGTGGCTATATCATGATCTGAAACTAAATGCCAAAAAATTCATTAGTGTATCCTCTGGGAGTCATTTATTAAGGGGAACTAGAACATTGATAATATGCCCCTAAGAGTTGACCTAGCTGTTGTTCAGGATTTGGGAACATATGTGCACAGCAACCTATCTTTTGACCACAATGTGTCTACTGTTGTAAGAAATTCCTTCTGTATTGCGCAGTTTATATAAAAAAAAGGATTCTGTCTGTCTTTAGGGATGTCATTCTCCCCATTTACTCAGCCCTCATTTGGCCGATCATTGAATATAATGCCTCCTTTGGCATTTATCTGTCCAGCCACATGCAACAACTGGAATGCCCATGGCGGTATCTTATTAAATGGATACAAGACCTAAACAACATGTCTGACATTGGCAGACTCAAAACCCTGTCACTATACCCGATATTCTACAGACTGCTAAGAGTGGACCTGTAACTGGCATACAATGAATTTACTGCACAACAGTAAGACAAATGGCATCAGAAATATTTGGTCTAGGAATCTAAACCTCTTCTGCAAAATCAACAAAACAGTTTGGAGGCATAGGTATATCTCGCAGAAGACGCCTCTGCTGTAGAACATCATATCATAAAACAAAGTTCATCCCAGTGCATATTTAAATGCAATTTAGATCCATGGATGAGAAAGAGAAAATTTACTCCAGGTCTGCCCCCTGCACTACTCATGGACAGAGGTAGCTCTTAAATGCTGTATCCTATGCATGGGTTCCCACAGATTATCTATGGCATGAATCCTGTTATTCTTATTTGGGTAATATATAATTATCATCTATGGGATGGGTAAGGCCAGTCTATAACCAAATGGGATAGGTTATTTCAAGCACAAAAAGGGACACTAGCTATGGCTTAAAATGGCCCACAAGGGCAGCCAGCCTAATACTTACCTATGAACCTATAAAACTCACCATTGTTTCCCTCTTTCTCAGCTAAATTGCATGGAATTCAATTACTTTATAAAGGGCAATCAATTCAAACTAGCACATAGCATCCCCCATAACTCACAAGAGAGACCAGCTTTTGCTTCCATAATTAGTTGGTACTCTCTTCCCTGAACTCTCAGATCCAAGGACAAGTACCTTGCCCAAGCTCTTAAACAAATAATAAACATAGTTCCACACTATACTCATTTAATGTTGTTAAATGCTGGAACACTCTTCCATTACATATATGAAAAAACTCAAACTAAAAGCTGTTTAAGAAGAATGTAAGGAAACTGCTCCACAACTGTAAAACATGTCTCTGCTATCATCTCAAGCCCAAATACTTGGCACTTACAGCTGTAGTAGCAAGTAACCATCACTACCACATCTACTCTCCTACTTATAAAATTGAACATCTCTAAAAGATGGAATGCTCTTTAGAGTTTCACTGCACTAACTGTAAAAATTATATATACAATTAGGGCTTAACCCCTGTCAAGTCATCACCAGCTGTTCATGTGATGCTGAAAATATATATGAGGTATATATATTTTTTCTGTTATTTGCATTTTGTATGTAATTTCTTTTCGTGATTACATTTTATTTGATATACATTATGGAGCTTTTTTTCCCGGGTCTCAGCTGTTAAAGGGCCTCCATGGCCCAGTCAGACCTTTCTGGTAAACAAATGTTAATAAATAAATACAAAAATATTTTACAATCTCAGCTTTTTCACATTATTCGGTAAAAAACGTATTCAACTCCCCTTCTGTTACTTAGTTAGTTCTATAGTCCACTCTCATTTTTTTAAGTTGAACAGCCACACTAGTATAAATATAATAATTATATATATATATATATATATATATATATATATATATATATATATATATATATATCTATATGCTGCGGTGGTGCAGCGGTTAGCATTGTCACCTCACAGCAAGCGGTTCTCCCGTTCGATTCTCGGCTGAAGCGCCTTCTGTTCGGAGTCTGCATGTCTTCCCTGCGGTCAAGTCACATCTAAAGACATGCAGGTAGGTGTGTGTGTGAATGGGTGTGCCTTCCTTGAAGGTTGGGCGTCAGGCTGTCAACTTGGCACTGTAAAAATCCACTGCCAATCATTAGCGGACCGAAGTTCCGCTGTGGCGACCCCTAACCAGGAAAAGCTGAAAAACACAAGCAATATATATGTATAATTATATAATTTATATTTGTATTTATATATCTGCTTTCAAGTGTACAAGGGAATATATAGCTTAAGCCTACCTCTCAAACTCTTAGCACAAAAATTTTGAGCAATAACAGAAATAATGGAGGTACAAAGGCCCAATATCACAGTCATGTTTTAAGCATTGGTCTTAAAAAAGTTGATAGAATACAGGTTTTCCATTAGCACTGATTCTCTGATGGATATGAAGTCTGAAACTCAATTGCCTGTCATTATTTAGTGACTTCAGTCCTCAATGATTTACCAAAAAACAACACATTTTTTGTGGTATAGAAAAAGATATGAAACAAAATATGGACATTCTACAAAATCCTGGGCAGTTCAGAGGTGTGATCATGAATCTTATACCTCAACGGTTTTGTAATTTTTTCCAATGAGATATAGCTTTAACGGGTACTCCACTTTTTAAATGTTATTCTTATAACAAAGAATTGTCTTTACTGGTCCTTCTTTTCAATCCTTACTTTCTCTTGTAGCACTAGGTGCTGTATATGAGCATTCAGCTGTATTATTAAGCTTTGTTATCTGCTCTGTTTTTGAATAGTTCCTTTGTTTGTGACTGCTCCTGTCTCTGGTTGTATCATCTCATCCTTCAACATTTCTCAATTTGTAGCTATGATCTCTTGAGAGCATCTTTACATATCATTGTGCTGTCATCTGGAAGTTTCTTATCCTTCATGTAGGTGTTTAATGTAGACTCCTGCATTCAACCTTCACTTACTGCCATTATTAAAATTGCATTATTTTTAGCAGAATCCATAATATTTACCATTGTTTGATCATCCTCATTTTACATACTAGGATCTTCCATTTTTGCACTTGTCCCTCACTAGAATTTCCCTTCCAGTGATATCGAGTGGAAAGATGTCTAAATTTCTCCAGTACATTATTACTGCCATCTCTGGTCTCCTATGAAAAGGAGCCATTGGACAAGTGGAATTAAATTAACCCTTACTTTGAAACCCTGATTGTTCATATTAGCCTTAATTATTTTTACTTTTTAGCTGTTGATAGCAACTTAAACAAGTGTCAATAATGTTATATGTTGCAGTGATTGAGCACTGAGGGCTTAATAATCACGTCCCTTTGTATGAGGTGTTTTGTGGTAACCACATTGTTGCACCCTGCAAGATCTGATGCCTTTTCACCTTAGATGGGTATTGCACCCCAAATCACAGTGCAGCTTTACATAAGAATTCTCCTGATGTGGATAAATAGATGTGATCAGATTCCAGCAATTCTGGCTGTGTCCTTAGATCTACAATGTTTAGGGCTGGGCAGCTAATGAAGTTGCCATTTCTTTATGAGAAAACTCCCATGCAGAGTTATCATCTGGATACTGGATTGCAGAAGTCAGTAGATGGCCAAGTTAATATTGGATAAGTTATTGTCAGAAATGGATAGGTTGGGACTTGAAACCATATATTAGCATGCATATGCTGAAAATGGATCTATTACCACCTGTAACATGATGTTCTATAACAATATAATAACAACTATGAATGAAAAATTGTGCTGTGATGTCATTTATATAGATTTAACTTCAGCATTTGACAGGGTCATACAAAAACACTGATCAATAAATTAGAACAACTGGGTATTGATGTACTTTTGATAAAATGGATAGCCACATGGCTTACAAATAAGACATAGAAAGTATCATACAGCAACTGGGCAAGTGAAATTCTTGGTTACAGTCAGGGTGTCCCACAAGGCTCTTTTCTAGGCCCTTACTTGTTTAGATTGTATCTTTCAAACCTAACTTTTTCATCTGAAGTGTTCTACAGTCTATATGCAGATGACCTGAAATTGGGTAAACTGATTACATGTGTTACAGATGAGGCATGTCTGCAAAAGAACTTGACTAAGTAGACCATTTAGGCACAGGAGAATAATATGCTGACAAATACATTAAAAACTAAGCATATGAGATTTGGGAGACATAAACGGGAAGGTGAATATTTAATACAGCACACAGTGATTGAAATTGTAGACTCATTTAAAGACTTGGGTATAAGGGTAGATCAAGCTATGAGTTCTTCTAATCATATCAACCAATTGGTTAATGATAGTTATAGAATTATAAGTTGTATAAAAAGACTTATAAAGTCTAGGAAATCAAAAATGATGAAGGCATTGTTTGTTAGTTACATTAGACCCAAATTTGAGTATGGAATGGAAATCCTATAAGAAAACAAGCATGAGTAAACTGGAAAGAGTACAGCAGAAGTATACCAAGGCATCCATGGGTGTGAAAATGTAAGTTATTATGAAAGACAGAACTTGTACAGTCTCTCTTATAGATATCTAAGAGGACATCTTATTCAGGTATATGGGGAATTTAGAGACAACTACCTCTGGGAATATTTAGGGTTAACAAAAAGTACTAGAGAATCATCAGATAACCTATGTAGAACACTTAACCTTTAAATCATCCTTTAAAGCAGGAAAACTGCAGCACCAAGAAAATATCAGTTTGGGACAAGAATGTGATACAAAAGATCTTGAGCAAGAGGAAGTGTATAAATATTGGGAAATTGATGAAATATCAAAAATAAAACATGAACAAATACAAATACAAATAAAACTTAGTAAGGAATACTTTAGAAGACTTTAATTAATCCTGAAAACAACGTTGACATCTAGGAACAAAATTCAAACTATAAACCAGTTTGCTATTCCTGTCCTAGCTTAAAGTTTTGGAGTGATTGACTGGTCCTAAAATGTGTTGGATAGACTAGACAGGAAAACAAGAAGGATGCTTCATGCTCACCAAATGATTTATAAAAATCAGTGCATACCAAGATTATATATTCCCCATTCCTTAGGAGGGATGAACCTCCTTGAAACTGATTACATGTATAGATCTGCAATCGTGAGACTGCACACATATCTGCTGACCTCACAAGACCCAAATGTAGTGAAAATTTTGAAACATGAAGAGAATAAATTTAAGATGACTTCTCTGCTTAATCTAGCACAGTGGTGCACAATGTCCAGCCCAGAGGCCAAATCCGTCCCTCCACGCAACACCATCCAGCCCCCAGAGAGTAACCCCAAAATTAAAAAAAAGTGAAAAAATACTGTGCCTAACAACAGTCATGCAAACTTTCCAGGATGTGCTTACTTATGCCAAAGGATGTGCACACCTCTAATTTTAGCCGCGGAAGTAGCTATTCTTTCTTGTTTATAACTTACACTCTGTAAACAGTAGTAACTTTCTGCAAGAGTTTGTAATAAGTCATGGCTGCAAGATAGAATAAAGTTATATGCAATCTTGGTGTAGAAAACAGGCAATTTCATGACTACTGTCTTAAGTAAAAATGCCAGTCACCTGTACCCATGGTTGCCAGACATCCTTATTTGAGTGGGACTGTCCCAGGATCAGCAGCCCGGTCATGAGTCCCACATTGCTGCTTAAAATCTCAGCAAAACAACCTCTGCTTTGTTTTTTTTTTTATTGCCCTGTAAGCCAATCAAAAATCGCCAAACTGTGATGTTCCGCATTAAAGACCTTTTTTTTTTTTTGACATTACCTGTCCCTTCAAAAATCTGGCAATCCTGTCTGCACCTATTGTTAATTCATAACAACTTACTATGTTTTGAGGTGGCCCACAGATGCATTAAGAATTTGTGTAGTGGCCCTCCCCACAAAAAGGTTGTACACCACTGATTTAGCAGAAGCATATCAGTGTCAAGCAAGAATGGAAATCAAACCAGAAGTAGATAAAAATCAGGCAACAAATGAATGTACAAAAAAAAAAACAAAGAAAGAATATAAGGTGAAGGACCAGATGAGAAGGCAAGAAATGTGGAAAATGCATAAATATAGTTGCAAGTATAGAAAACCTCTGGAAGAAACTCATGCTGATCAGGATCAAATGCAGGAATGGTTAAGGAGAGCTAAATTCAAAAATGAAGAGATGAAAGGTTAATATTGGCGGACCATGATAGTGGGCTACTTATACATTGGTTTACAGAGTCCATTGAAAATGTGGCAAAACAGGCAAATATAGGTTTTGTAAAAAAGAATTGGAAACAGTTGCAAACCTTGTTGTTGGTTGTGACATACTAATGCCACAAGGAATGTATATTGAATGGCATAATAATGTGGCAAGACTGTTGCACTGGGGATTGTGCAAACATTATGGTGCTGAAGTGGCTGAAAAACACTGGAAACATGAGCCCCAAACATGATAGAAAATGATGAAGTCTACATCCCATGGGATCACCCATTACCAACACTTCAAAAGATAGATGCTAGAAAACAAGATATAGTGGTGAAGATGAGAAGAAGACAAAAGTAGCATTGATCACTGAAATTGCCACACCCAGTGACTACAGTGTCTTGTGTACAGAGAGACACAAAGTCATAAAATATCAGGGTTTGCAAGCAGAAATGAGATCAATGTGGAAGAAATATACCCAGACAGTTCCAGTAGTAGTACGAGCAATGGGTCTTATAAAAAATAATCTGCAATCGTATTTAGATATGTTTTGTAACTATCTCGCGGTGATGGTGCTGCGGTAGCATTGTCGCCTCACAGTAAGACACTGTCTGGTTCGATTCTCAGCTAGAGCGTCTTCTGCGTGGAGACACGCGTGAATGGGCATACCTTCGTTGAAGGTTGTGCGTCAGGGCTGGTAACTCGGCATGTAAAAAATCAACTACCAATCATTAGTGGACTGGAGTTCTGCTGTGGTGACCCCTAACCGGGAAAAGCCCTAACACACACAATTAATACATGTAACTCTATACGAATTGCAGAAGGAGTCATTACTGGGTACATTGTGGGTGCTGTGAAGAGCACTTCTGGCTGACATCAAAGATTAAAACAATACTAATTTTATGAACTTTAATTGTACTTTGACTTAGGAATGGGGTCCATTCCCGTCATTGTATTAGAAACTCAAAAGGCTTGGAGAAATGAAAAAAAAAAAAGTTCTATAGGAATGGGAAGTGTACTAATTGGTTGTCTGACAGAGTAGCTGATGCATGGAACAGACTATCAAATTACATTAAAGCAAGTACTAGTTTAGATATTTTAAGAACAGCCTGGACACATTATGGGAGCAAGTGTTTAGGTATTTTAGCAATCTAGAAAGGCATTAATGCCAGTACTTGGAATATTTGTATGTATGTATGTATGTATACATCTATCCTGGCAGGAATACCTGCACCAAGACTGGGGCTGCTCAGTTACCTGCATATGTCCAGTTGATCATGACCAGGTACCCAAAGCCTCCAAAGTAACTTTGCAGAATTTAATTTCATATTTCAGGGGACATACAAATAAATAATTGGTGGTATTCATGGACATTTTGTGCAGTCCACTCAGCATGACAAAAACAGTGATGTCTAGTTTAGATAGACTGTGCCCATGGACTACTATATGTGAATACAGCTTTAAAAAATGTTGTCTCTCTTAGTTAGATATAGATGTATATATACACATATGGATTTACTGAAGTTAGTTTAAAATAGTTTAATATAGAATAGATTGACACCAAAACATTGACTGCAAAAGGTCAAAGATAAAGCCAACAAAACTATAATGGGCATGCTCAAGGAATAACCTCAGAACATGCAATAACAAAACTTTTTTTCAGAGGAATAAACCCCTCTGCATCCCACCATGGGGTGTTGTGCCCCCCCATTAAATAGATATAGCAACAGTGAGCTGTTACGATCCCTGAGAATGGGACCACTCCCCTACCCCTGGGATCATCAGTCTTACACACCTGTTTCCCATCTGTTATGTCAACCAAAGTGTATCAATAAAACAGATGTCAACCTACACCACATTCACCAAAAACTAATACACTGATGTATATATAACATACCTTTTCAAACTAACAACTTAGATAGTGTTTGGTTGTTTGTTGTCATGTTATAATTCTATTATTTACCTAGCTAAATAAAAAAAGCTAACTGAGCCAGCACAGTATAAAAAACTAGCAAAATAGAACTGAGGGCCATAAACAACCAATAAAACTTAGTTCAAATTAATATATTTAAGGATGTAAGCACATACTCTTGAGAGCGTGTGGTGCTGACACTGAATTCTGATAACATACTTGGCTGCATAGTAACTCTGGTGTCTGACTAGGGGCATCATTACAACTCTGCGTTTCCAATACTCATCATTCTTGCTGGTATAATTTGAGTGGTGGGTTAGATTACCTTTCTTTAGTAAGTACTCACTTGAAGTGGCCCAAGTTACTAGCAGGAATATCTACTCCTCTTAATATGCTATGGTAGCTTGGCAAGCCAATAGGTGTTGTCTTGTGTTCTATCTACCCAGTACAGTGAGTTGTTCTTTGTCTTTCGGCTTTTCCTGGTAAGGGGTCGCCACAGCGGAACTCCGGACCACTAATGATTGGCAGTAGATTTTTACGAAACGCCGAGGTGCCAGCGCGAAGCCCAACCTTCAACGAAGGCATGCCCATTTACGCACACATGTCTTTCAAATGCTACCCAACCGCGGGGAGGACATGCAGACTCCACATAGAAGGTACTCCCAAGCCCAGCCAAGAATCGAATGGGAGAACCTCTTGCTGTGAGGTAACAACGCTACCTCTGTACCACCATGGCACTACCCAGTACAGTGAGTACACTTCAGAAATGTTTTCTTTTATCCTTGCTGACTAAATGTTGTTTCACTCAAACTGGTTTATTTTAGGGCATTTCAACATTTGAACTAGGGATAAGTCAGTGGCATTTAAAAAAGAATTTGTCAAAACTGTCATAAGATTTGGGTTTGTTCAGATTATTTTGTATTGATATCCATTGCAAAGATTCTTCAGTCAGTTTGATATTCTAGCTATTTATGTTCACATCTGCCGTGCTGGTGAAATTGCCTCTTTTTCTGACCATTAGCTTGTTTAAACAGGGAGTTTGTCCTAATCAGATCCCCCTAACTTGAGATGGATAAGATCTGAAATGTGTATAATATTGCAAGATGCAGCAGGATAAGTGCCTGACATCAGCTTTCCGTGCAGTGATGTGTAGATTAGTCATATCTGAGACTATGGCTCTATGAGATGGCCATCACAAGTGAGGGGGTTAAGCACTTTGCCTCATCTTTTATATGTTCCTGCTCCATTGGGGTGTGAATCTTTGCAAAACCTTTATATAACCATCGTTTTCACACTCTTGAGACACTTGTATGAAGGATGGAGAAAATTTAGGAGTTTCATTGTATGAACTACAATATGGTAATGAAACTGACATTAAGCAAGCAACTTACACCTTCTGCAGGTCAACCTTGTCATACATATTGGCCCTTTACTGCCGGATGTGTTCAATTAGTTGTTTTTCAGGCATCCAAGTCCTCAATAAAGTCCATTTTTTTCTCTCTGTTAAAGGATAGAGTTCTTACTACTGTCCATAACAAACCCTCTTTGTATGTTATTAGTCTGGAGTATATTTGACCAGTTTGGAATATGTGTGGCTTGTCTTAATAATATGTGATCTACACAATTAATCCCAGTTTGGATATTGGATTTATCATAGCAATGAGATACCCCTCATTAAGGTTGCTGCTAACCAGTTACAATAAATTATTATTGTAATTCAATATTGGTAACCTTTTACCTCTTTGCCGTATTTGACCAATGGATCACAGCATCCTTTCAGAGTGCCTGCATTATTACTTTGGCTTTTCATCCACATTTGTCAACTCATCTCCTTCTATTTGCTGGGATATCAGCACTAGAAAGATAGAGATAGATGAGCTGAGAAATATACAGCTGCTAGAATTTGAGGACTATATATGTCATTAAGCTACTATCTGCTGTCTGCAATGTGGGTTTCATAAGGTTCTAAATAAAGGCGTTTATTTCTCATTTATTTACTATTTTGTACATGATTTCAATGTGAAAAAATATTTGATCGGAAAATCTAATCTGTCTTTCCTTTAGGGATGATCCCCAGTTATAGCCCTATTCCCATAGGAAAAAAATGCTGGCTGTTTATTCTTTCAATACAGCAGGGTTACCATCTCATCATGGATGTAGAGCAACTGCGTAAATATTAACCATGGCATGAGACCACAGCAGTGCATGGAATTTTGTGTCTCCACTCTTAACATGCCAGTCCCTTATGATTAGTTATGAAAGAATTAGGTAGCAGAATTGCAGGCTCATGTGGGATGTCCTGGTGGGATCTGGATGCCTGATTACCAAAGAGGGTCTGAGTGTAGCTGATTTATTATAATTTCACCCAAGGACCTTGTAATGATTGTATACCTACTATCTGTCAGTAACTCGGCTCTGGGTTGACCTCTTCCTATCTACATTACCTCTGTTACCTGTACCTTTGGCTACTTAATAAAAGTTAGAGTGGCTCTGAGTCAATCATCAGTGAGGGTGCTGATTGGTTCAGGGCCAAAACAAGAAAACAGGACCAATGATATAGAGTCTGTAGAGAATGTTGTTAGCATCATCAATCACATGTAAGTTTTTCATACTTACATACCTAGCCTTACATGAAATGGGTCCCTTTTATGTGAAATAGCTCACAGTGCCTTGACAGATATCTTTCCTGCTTTAGTCATTTGCCATAGAACTCCTATGGATTGTCTAGCTAGGGTTTAAAATGTTTTCTGTATGAAACTTTTCACTTTAGGTTGAGTACCTCAGCATCTATAGGGCTGAGCTACTATGGACTGCTTTAAAGGGTCCTAGAAATTAAAAATTATATATGATTTTTAAATCCTAACCTAGTTTAAATGAGTTTTAATGTCACAATGTTATGTAACTATTGGCATATCTATATAGTAAGATGCTTATATATTTATTTATATTATGATGCTGTTACCACTAAGCACTTGAATAATAGATTGAATCAAACTGAAGTGAGTTGACCACTTATGATGATTGCATACTTGTTTAAAATGCATTTTATTCCTGGAGTGATAATATAGTAAATAATCACGTAATGAAGTTTCCTTTATCAGTGTGTGTAGGAATCTGCCACTGTTGTGATACCTATGAACTATCAATCAATAATCTATTTTCTGCTGCTTCTAACAAAAATAATCTCATCTTGTTCCAAACTCTATTCGAACATGTGAATACATCTCCAGCATGAAAAAAAAGTTAAGCAACAGAGGATTTGAAAAGTAGAAGTAAATGTCATTAGCAGACCAAAATTAGCAACAAAAATCAATGGATCTGAATTAACTAAGCAACAGCCTCTCTATGAACTTAGATTGTAATGACTGAGAGATGAACATTTTGAAATGAGCATCTGTGTAGTTGCATTAATTCCCTTTTCAATACTAACCTTTAACACAGCAAATAGCAGGTACAAAGGATATCTGGCAATATCCCAACAGAACTGCCTGTAAGATCATCTTTTTTTTGACAGACCGGTTGCCAAACTATTATTATATTGAATTTATTACTTTAATACTACTTTTTTCTAAATAATTTTATATTTGTTCAGCTATCCAGTTCATAAGCACATTTTATTCTTCTCCGGAAAGGGTAACCGATTCACACTCTTCCCAGTGATATGTCTACCATTAACTGGCTATTAACTATAATAAAGCAGTTAGAGCCTGCTCATACCTCTCAAACTCTCACTATCCAAAATTCTTCTCAAAATCAAAAATAATGAGGGACAAAGGTGCAAAATCAGTCAGAGTTTAAAGATTGTTCTTATAAACTTGCAAAAATATTTGCATTAACATGCATTAATTGACATCTGTCATTATTTACAGACTTGAAACATCAATAAATTGCCATGAAACCATAAATTATATGAGGAACAGACCCAAGATATGAGGTAAAAAATATGTGAATTCTGTGGAAATCTGGACAGCTGAGAGGTTTTGGTACAATTTAAAAAATAGTAATGGAACTGAAAATAAAGTGCTTAAGCAAAACCATATCCAATGTGTTCCTGTCCACACTAAATCTTCGCTGTTCTGAGATCAGTATACAATAAGGCACAATGGGTGTGCAAATGCTATATCTATTACCTTATACCCACAGGTACTATAAGTTATGTACCCAAAGGTCAAGTACCATACATGCAAAAGCTAGTGTCAAGCACAGACAAGTGTATTTACTGAAATTGTTAAATTCATATTTTTCCTTTATTATTTTATTTTGTATATATGTATATATATATATATATATATATATATATATATATATATATATATATATACACATATGTATATACATTTTATTTTATTTTATTTATTAGCTAACCAGTTAAGCCTGCTGGACACAGCTGTCAATTTCTGAGGTGGTCCAGGATCCTTGTTCAGACTCATATAGTGGACACATGGATACGCAAGGAATCAAGCCCTATATGCTAGAGTACAGGAAAACACAAAGCCTAACCTCATCAAAACGAAAATTAAGTAATGTAGCTAAAACATAATTTCCATGTAATTTTTGTCAAACCTTTTCTTTCATCAAAGTTTAACATGATCTTGCTTTGGTAAGGAAACTGATTTCTTATTGAGTTTCAGATTTTGCTGCTTTCGCATTCATGATGTTATCTTCAAAATGGTAATGTTACTTTATGTCACAAATATTGAAAAATAACACAGATTGTGGCTTGCATTTGGAAAGTTAAGCATTTCCTTACAACATACGCAGGTGTATATTCTGCTTACATTTAAATAATTTTCAGCTAGGTTTTCTGAAGACGTGTTAGGTATTATGGTACAGCAATTATGCTATTGCACATCAAAGTGTAATTTCATGGTGACTTTTTATAGCTGCATTGTAAAAATACTTATTGAATGGAAATGCTGAAGAGCAGTTGAGACAGTAGGTGGGACATTTAACTAACATTTTCTACACTTCACTTCTCTTTAAGAAAGATTCTTAAGCAATATATCACACCTGGCTATGGCTAATGCAGAATTTACTCGTGGCCAGTTGGTAAGTTATGAATGACCAAACAAATCCAGCCATGGGTAAACTTGCATTGCTCATACATCGGTATGGTATATTATTATTATACTGTGATGATACTTAAACAAACAAACAAAAAAAAGAGGTCTTACTTTTTATAACGTCATACCATTGCTGTGATTTTCACTGGCTAATGTCTCTGTGATTCAGATTAGGATATACTGTACATGCATACATACAAGCGAGGACACCTGCATGGTATGCCTCTGAGTTTGCAGTTGTTACACTTCCTCACATATTTGGCACCTGGCATAATTATGGTCTCACTGCTGCTGCATAAATTTTAACAATAACATTTTATTTGTTAAAGTAGACATGGCATTTTCAAGTTGAACATTGTGGATTTGTTTTGACAGAGTAGAAAAATAGTGACAATGGTAGCTGTAGTTCCTGCTGTCCTGATCCTTGCATAGTTACTAAACTGTCACTGCATAGCTACTGAACTGTCACTGTATATCTAATGAGCTGCCATTACATAGCTACTGAGCTGTCATTGCATAGTTACTAAACTGTCACTGCATAGCTACTGAACTGTCACTGCATATCTACTGAGCTGTCATTACATAGTTACTGAGCTGTCATTGCATAGTTACTAAACTGTCACTGCATATCTAGTGAAATGTCATTACATAGCTACTGAGCTGTCATTGCATAGTTACTAAACTGTCACTGCATTTCTATTGAGCTGTCATTACATAGCTACTGAACTGTTACTGCATAGTTACTAAACTGTCACTGCGTATCTTCTGAGCTGTCAGTACATAGCTACTGAGCTGTCATTACATAGCTACTGAACTGTCACTGCATAGTTACTAAACTGTCACTGCATATCTTCTGAGCTGTCATTTCATAGCTACTGAGCTGTCATTGCATAGTTACTAAACTGTCACTGCATTTCTACTGAGCTGTCATTACATAGCTACTGAACTGTCACTGCATAGCTACTGAAATGTCACTGCATATCTATTGAGCTGTCATTACATAGCCACTGAGCTGTCATTGCATAGTTACTAAGCTGTCACTGCATATCTACTGAAATGTCATTACATAGCTACTGAGCTGTCATTGCATAGTTACTAAACTGTCACTGCATTTCTACTGAGCTGTCATTACATAACTACTGAACTGTCACTGCATAGTTACTAAACTGTCACTGCATATCTTCTGAGCTGTCAGTACATAGCTACTGAGCTGTCATTGCATAGCTACTGAACTGTTGATACAGAACTATCTGCACAGTTACTTAGATGGCACTGCATAGCTGCTGAACTGTGAATTCATAGTTACCTGGAGAGCTACTGAGATGACACTGTGCTACTGAACTGTGATGGAATAGCTTCTGTGCTGTCACTGCATAGCCACTGAACTGTCACTATATATCTATTAAACTGTTACTGCTTACCTACCAAGCTGTCACTGCATACATGGCTAATGAGATATCATTACATAGCTAATAAACTGTCACAGCATAACTAATGAACAGTCACTGCATAGCTACTAAGCTAGGACTGCATAGCAACTGAACTGTTCTCCATAAATAATGCAGTACTTACCACAAATGTGCTGATTGGTCTGTCAAATCAGCATTTTTTTCCTTTGTCCTCCTTCACCCATTCTAGAGTTCATTTCCTTAGATGGATCCAGATGACTTGATTTTGAAAAGAATTCTTGAAAGGCATCTTTGGCACCTGTTTTTGTCACGGTGACAAGGTAGACGATAATAACTTAGAAATATGCACAGATTGCAGCAATTGTTATGAATAATAACACAGTTCACTACTTGAGATATGTCGGATAGCTTATTTGTAATCCAGAGCGCAATATAGGGATTTACATTAAGCTGGAGTATTTTTTTCAATAATACCAGCAAGGGGGATTAGTGTCAAAAGCCTTGACCATGTCAAGATACGCAGCATGCATGGATTGACAACTGTCCACAACCTCTGTAACCTTTTCAAAGAAGTTTACAAGATTCAGAAACCATGACCTACCACTCACAGAACCAAACTGAGTAGAGTCTGGATCAGTTAAGTTGCCTGTGTCAGCATAGTTCTATGATATGTTCCATGGCTTTGCATATATGGTTAGTGAAGCTAATCAAAGAAGCAACACAAATTAAAATTCAAAAGAAATGGCTTGCTGAATGAGTGCAGTATTGTACAAAGGAGACTCTGTTGCAATTAGAGTATGTGGAAGATTTGCGATAAAAAAGTGATGGCTGGTACATTACCACAAAGACACTTCAATGAAAATAAGAAAGCAAATAGTGTATGCTGGTGATTTGGATAACAGATCATGAGGTTACCATGTATGTCTGTTTCTGGCCTAGACTGAAGTAAATTAGAAGAATAGATACAGTATATTTCATTATATTTTTAAGAATAAAGCCCCTGTTCACATTCTTGGAAGTCTGTGTCTCCTGGAATAGGGACAGTTAGAGAAGATTTCATTATGCATATGCATTTAAATGTATTTTTTTATGTCACCCTCAAAAATCATTTAGATAATGAATGGAAACACTCACTAAAGCAAATCTCCCACCTGTCAACCCTCTGCATTTGAAATTGATAGGAACTATTTTAGTTTATTTCAACTACCCAGGGTCATTGTGTAACTTAATGGAAGACTGGTAGAAAGTATTAGTCTACATGATTTAAGGTGATATTTGTAGCTATTATGAAAATGCATAAAGGCAAATGGCAGTCTTTGCCCGCAAGAGTAAGAAAGGCATAATTTATTGAGGCCATTTACTCCACAAATAAAGTTATGCAAATTCTAAAATAATGACATGGTAATAATAGCTGGTGTAAACCTTTGTCTGCTAATAAGTTCCTCCTCTGCTGTTTGTGGTTCATAGTCATATTTTGATGCATTTTCACACCATGCACAGCTTCATTATAAAGGTAGAATTTCACACGTTCTGTCTTTGCAATCCATGAAGATGTTTTCTCTTACTGTTAGTTTTGCTACTTCACAGTGTAAGATGCTTTTTTTCTGCTGCTAACTCTGTAAAGTATTAATTGAATACATTACTAATCAGACAGTGGTACATACTAATGTATGCTGTGTAATGAGGAGTGGAGGGCATTTACCTCATGCACTCAGTTCAATGACATTATATGTAGAAGTGGAGGGTTCACCTGTTAATACTAATGTGATGAGTTATTTGTAATCAGTTAACCTGATCAGTAATCTTGTCTATGTATTCAAATTACCCTTCATGAGCAGAAGTCTGTTGATCCTACAGATGTGGCTAAAAGCCAGTGTCCATACCATCTCTAATTATACCAGTGTCACTGTCATCATTCTCAAAGTTAACCGTCCAAATGGAGAGGAGGAATCCTCATTAGGTGTTAAAGGACTAGATGTTTGAGGTCCTTCCCACCCCCAGTAGTGGTACGGTAATTATATTCTGCATTCACTTTGCTCTGGCACATCCTATCATAACATTGGTCCTTTTCTTGCACTGTGTCAGTGTGTGCATGTTTCCTGCTGCCAACGGGTTTTATGTCCACAGCCACTTAGCTTCAGGTCTTTGCTTTCTCATCTTGTTTGGATCCCCTTTTTCCAAAAAGGAATTCCCATATGTCCTAAGGGCTGCCATGAGATTGCCTTTCTTCTCATAGGTTCATAGGTCCATAGGATAATACCAGGCTGTTGGCCTGGAGGCCCTTATAAGCCTAGCCAAGAACTTTACCCATGTTCCCACAAACTCAGCACCTGCTTCCCATGTCTAGCAGGGACACAGGTGGGATCCCATGGGTGCATTTTCTGTTTCCCATCCAGAAGTCCAGGTCCCTCTTAACTCATTACAGCCGAGCGATGCTTCCATGCATTTCTGCAGTTACCTCCTACTGCGCCTCTAGAGTCAAATATTGCTTCTTCATATTTGCATTGATAATCCCAAAACCATGTTACATATAAGGTATCAAAATATTTTATCTTGAGGAATAAACGATAGCAAACACAACTGTGCTGATATCTGACCTCTGTTAATGAGTATTTGTTTGAACTGTAAGGTGATAGCTTCATTTTTTAAAAGTTCAAGCCACACCTACTGGGAGTTAAAGGTACGCAATCAAAACAGCTGTACTGGAGGGAATGCTAATGAGATACCCTGCTTGACATGGAGAGGGGGTCTATTCCACAGATGGGGGAATCTTTGGGACACAAATCTATCCCGCCAACAAGTTCAATGTCACAGACCAGGTTGAGGCCCTGCATGCAGGTTGTGTGACTTTAGTTTGACTTATGGATATACAGCAACTCCATCAAGGCTGGGTCTGAGATAGCCTTGTATGCCAGACACAGGTCACCTCTGAGCAGTCTGTACGAGACTGAGTAGAGGGTGTTCTCTCCAGCTGCTGCATGTGCTTGGCAAGGTACATGCTGAAGGGGGCATTGTACTCGATAATGGGTATGATAAGGGAAGAGTACAAGGATGTTATGACCTCCTTGTTCCTGGATGAAATATTGTACATAAGAGATGGGCCATGTAGAAAGCCTACAATGGAGACAACGTGGTGGTCAAAGGTTAGGTTGCTATCAACCTGGGTGCCCAAGTCCCTCACAACTGATTGCATGCTTAGTGAATTGTTATTAATGAGATAATTAGTGGTGGCACCATTTTCCTTAAAGGAGATAATGATGCATTTCTTGGCATTCAGTTTGAGGCCATGCTTCTGGCACCAGTTTGGGTAAGGCACTCTTGGAGGATGTTCACATCACTAGGGAAATTTAAGACAGCACCCAGCTTGCAGTCATCTGCAAACCTGGTCAGCCACAGACCACTGGTTTTGACTTGCACCTCAGAAAAGTATATCTCAAACAGTAGAGATCCCAAGACCAATGCGTTGGGTACACTGCTCGTTATGGGTCTACTACTAGAGGTGTCTTTCCCTATTTTGACTGAGTCGGATCTATCAGTGATCCAGTTAGTTGGTAACATATGGGTTAATACCTAGCTGGGAGAGTTTATCTATTATGTCCAAGTGGGGAATAGTGTCGAAGGCTTTGGCTAGGTCAAGGTAGGTGGTGGCTTTGTTGACTGTTTTGAAGAAGACGACGAAGTTTAACAGGCATAATCTCCCTTTAACAAAACCAAACTGTGTGGGGTCAAGCAATTGGAGGTTGCCAATGTCCTTGTTTATAAGGTCCATGATAATGCATTCCAATTCCGGATATTGGCAAAGGCTCTTGCCACCCCCATAGTGCCTTTTTTAGGCAAGGCTCAAATTCTAAACCTACCACCCTAGAACACAAAAAAGGAAAAAAACTAAGGGTAATGCTGCTCAATGCCAGAAGTCTAAATCTCAAAATGCACTTTTCGAGGCCCTACTCAGTATGGAGAACATCGATGTCTGTGCAGTGACAGAAACCTGGTTCAAGGCTCCTGAGAGCACCCCAGCACTATCAGGTTTTACCTCTTATCATGCGTTCGGCCCCAAAATCCGGACAATACCAAGAAAGGAGGGTATCCATATTCATCAAGGACACCCACACCTCAAGACTGACGATGCATCGGAGACCATCCAGGTGCAATTAACCATAGGCAAGACTGCTCTGCAAATTGTAGCATGTTACAGGCCACCCTCACAAACTCAGGAACCTCACATGGCCTTCCTGAAAACACTAGAGGGGATAAATGTATCACCAAACACCATCATACTAGATGACTTCAATTACCCTAATATAGACTGGGAACACTACTCAAGCCCAAACACCCTAGCCCAAAAGTTCCTGGAATTCATAAACTCAAATGCCATGGAACAACTAGTCACCATCCCACAAGAGGAGAAAACATACTTGATCTCATCATCACGAACATGGGAGCACAATGTTCAACACGGAAGTATACCCCTCACTGGTGAGATCAGATCATAAACTAATCTCGGTGGAGGCCCTCATCCCACCCCACCTGAAATAAAAAGACCACAGTAAGAACTTGCCGACTTCACACTTCTAAAGACTAGTGTGGTCTCCTTTAATGGGAAAACAGTACTCAAGCCGCTGAATCACTTACAAATGCCTTCTACCAGCACCTGCAGGACTGCATGGATAAGGCAATCCCAAGCAAAACAAAGACTCTTTGTACCAAAGGCAAGCGTCCAGTCTGGTGGACCCCAGCCATAAACAAACTCTACAACAAAAGGAGGAAGCTACTACAAGATAGAGCAAAATCCTTAAAAGGTAAGACACCCTTGATCACTATAAGTAAAAAACTAAGAGCTCTCATAAAATCATCCAAAGCAAATTTTGAGAGAAAAATAGCTAAAGACTCAAAGACAATCATAAGGCCTTCTTTAGCTATGTTAGAAACCTGGGAGGAAACTCCCAGATATGCTCAGAACTAGTTCAAAATGATGTGAAGATTACTGATCCTACAGACATTGCCAACATACTGGCTGACAGGTTCAGTGCAAACTTCTCCCCAAAGGAGAGATATCTATACCAAGCAATTGCAGCGCCCCAAACATCTCCAACGCCCAAGTGAGAACTGCTCTCTCAAAGCAAAAACACAGCATCCATGGGACCTGATGGTGTCCCCGGCTGTGTGCTCCATAAACTCAACGAGGAATTAAACCCACAGCTAGGACAGCTGTTTAATCATAGTCTTACCTCTGGATCCAGGAGTGGCACTGCAACTGTGGTCCCACTTCACAAAGGCGGTGCCTCCACTGACCCTGGAAATTACGGCCCATTAGCTTGACAAGCCTTATCTGCAAAGCCATGGAGAGGATCATAATGGACCTCATAAATAAAGACATAGGGAATTTGCAGACTTTGGATCCATCCCAGTTTGGCTTTGTCAAAGGCAGATCATGCCTTCTAAACTTGGTTGACTTTTGAAACAGTCACCAAAGCCATTGATGAGGAAAGGCAGTCCATACAGCCTACCTCGATCTGGTGAAGGCCTTGATACAATACCCTTTCGGGTATCATTGAAAAACTCATCAGCTTAAATGTTAACCCATACATCACAAGATGGGTTGCAAACTGGCTGAGTGACAGAACCCACAGGGTCAGAGTTGCTGGCGCCATGTCAGACTCAAAGCCTGTCACAAGTGGTGTACCACAGGGCTCAGTCCTGGGCCCACTCTTGTTTGGCATCTACTTTTCAGTACAAGCAAACACAGGAGGGTTATGGCTGACAAAGTTTGCAGATGACTGCAAACTGAAGCCATAGTAGAAAACACATCTGACACAGATATCCTTCAGAAGGGTCTCACAGAAATGGATAACTGGTGCCAGAGCCATGGCCTAAAGTTAAATGCCAAAAATGCATAGTCATACCCTTGGAAAAACAAGGTTACCCCTAGCTACCAAATAGGTGGAAATCCACTGAGCACAGAAGAAGTTATCAGGGACCTGGGGACCCAGGTTGATAGTAGTCTGTCATTCGACACCCATGTAGCTAAAGTAGTTAGGAAGACCTTCTACATTGCCCACCTTATCATGAAGGGATTCTCATCTAGATCAAGGGAGGTCATAGTCTCCCTATACTCATCACTCATCAGACCAATGATTGAGTACAATGCCCCATTCGGAATGTATCTGACCTGACACTTGCAGCAGCTGGAGAGGCCACAAAAGTTCCTCACCAAAAGGATAAAGGGTCTCAAACATCTGTCCTATGCTGCCCGACTGAAAGAACTCCAGCTCTATTCAATAGCTTACCGCTTGCTCAGAGGTGACCTTTGCCTAACATACAAGGCCATGTCAAACCCAGATTTGATGAATATGCTTCACCTCAAAAATCTAGATCCGTCAGAGCCACAAGGCGGAGACTTAAACCTCGACACAGCTATTAATAGGACTTGCTGGAGGGATAGATTCATCACCCAAAGACTCCCTATGCTGTGGAATAAAATCCCGGTATATGTGAGGCAGAGCACCTCGCTGGCCTTGTTCAAGAGAAATCTTGACCAATGGATGGGAGATCGCAGATATACCCCAGGGATTACCTCAGTGTCACTGCTCGACAGAGGCACAGCAAAATAATGGGTATAGTTCCCCATACTAAAGGGGTGGCGTAAGCCACAAAACTATGGGCTAGGCTTGTAAATGCCCTCGGGCAGATAGCCTAGTATGAACCTATGAACCTATGAACCTATGACCTTACAGATCAGGGTAGTTAGGCTGATGGGCCTATAACTGCCTGGGTCAGTGGATGCTCCACCTTTGTGTAGATGGATGACAGTGGCTGTCCTCCATTCAGCTGGGATGAAGCCGGTGCTCAGGCTTTGGTTGAATAGGGTGCCTAATTGAACTGAGAGCTAATGCCTGAGTTCACGTAGGACACAGCCAGGAATGTTGTCAAATCTCATGGAGACTGTATTTTTTGCCTTTGAGAGGGCATTAAAGACCTGCTCTCTGGTGATCATGGGAGGGGGGCAGATGCTGGGGATGTCCTGGTTTACTAATGGGGAGGGGTGAAGTTTTCACTGAACCTGTCTGCCAGCAGGTTGGCTATATCTATGGCTTTTGTGTATGTGGTGTTCTTGATCACCTGTTCAGAGCAGATTTGGGTATTACCTTTGAGATTGTGGACATACAGTGGATATAAAAAGTGTACACACCTCTGATAAAATGCCAGGTTTTTGTGATATAAAAAAATGAGACCGCAATAAATAATTTCAAAAATTTTCCCACCTTTAATTTGACCTGTAACCTTTACAATTCAATTGAAAAACAAACAAATCTGCTAGGGGAAAAATATAAAAAATAAAAAACGTACAATAAGCTGGTTGCATAAGTTACAGTTTTAGGTTGAGGCATTACATAATGGTGAACATTGTTAGTAGGGCTTGCATTTTTTGCTTTATACAGTTGACTTGTGAGCAAGTTAGCCACAGTAGGGAGTACAGTAACAAAGAGAGCAAAGATTAGACATAGTAGGGACTATAGCAGCAGGAGAAGAGACAGAGATGGGAAATTGGAGAACAGGTTAAGTAAGAAAAGCAGGAGGTGTAAGTTGCTTAAGTATAGAGTAAGAGTAGTGGTGTAAAGAGAAAAGTAAAGTGTAGTGGATAGATAAGTGTCCTAGCAGTGACATATGGGTATTGACTAACGGGTAAGAATTAGAGGAGGAACTGGAAGGAAGCTAGAGAAGTGGCATTATTTTGGTGATGAAGCTGAAGTCAGAGGGCAAGAGTAAGGGGAGAAGGTTGGGGGGAGGTAATTCAGGTGGGGAACATGTGCATATCCATGTGTGCTTTAGGTGTTCTTTCAGGAGTCTTTTAAATGTACCCTTTGAGCCTGCTGAGATAATAGCAGTAGGTAGGGTGTCCCAAATGGTGCCTCTGTAGTTATGGAATAGGGAGTCCCCTGCTGTGGTGTTGGTCTTGGTGACCTTGGTTATTTTTTTGTCACTTGAGCGAAGTTGTCTAGTTTTAGCTTGTAGTTCTAGTAGATTGGCCAGAGCTGGAGTTTTGTCTGGGAGTAATATGAGATTATGGGCAAAGGAAAGATGATAATTTAGGAGATTGTTTTAGAGAATGGCAGTGGTGGGCTCAGAAGGGGGCACTGGTAGTGAATTTTTCAATTTGATTCAAACAGGTGCTGAGTCTGGCAATTTCTGTTTTGGGTAAGTTGGTCAGAATGGGTGAGGCATAAAATAGTGTGGAAAGGAGATGAGTTTGTGCAATTCTTATCCTAGCAGGTTGCGTTAGAAATGGTTTATTTTTATATAGACTGCCTAGTTTTATGTGGATATTTTTAATGGTTTGATTTATATGCTGATCAAATTTGAGGTTATTATCAATGGTCACTCCTAGTAATTTAGTGTGAGTGTCAAGGGAGATGACAGTCCCATCCCTGGACACAATATTAAATGGGCTGGGTATTGTGGTAGATTTGTTAGGTGTAAATAGCAACAGTTTGTTTTTGGGGGGGTTTAGTATAAGGTTTTTGTTAAGAAACCAGTTTACAGTGTTATGGAAGGCTTTGTGCATCATAGAGAGGAGTTTCTGAGGATCATTGGCTGAACAGACAAGTGTTGAGTCATCATCATACTGTATAACTGTTGCATCTTGACAGATGCTGTGGAGGTTATTGGTGAAAATGGATAATAGGAGGGACCTAAAATTGAACGTTGTGGGACTCCTGTGGTGATGGGTAGCAGTGTGGGTAGGTTGTTGTCCCATTGGACTGCTTGATGTCTTCCTTGTAAATAGTTCTGAAACCAAGCTAATGCTTGGTTACTAAAACCAAGGTCAGTAAGGGCTTGTACTAGTTTAGGATGATTGACCATATCAAAGGCTTTTGATAGGTCCAAAAATATGGCAGAAGTTAGATTGCCTATGTGTTTGTTTTGTTTGAAGAGGTTTGTGAAAGCGAGTAGGGCCGTGGTTGTGATATGGTATGTGTGTCTGTGTGTGTGTGTGTCTGTGTGTGTGTGTGTGTGTGTGTGTGTGTGTGTGTGTGTGTGCGTGTGTGTGTGTGCGTGTGTGTGTGTGTGTGTGTGTGTGTGTGTGTGTGTGTGTGTGTGTGTGTGTGTGTGTGTGTATATCCTTAAAATGGGGGGGTGGCTATGCATGCATTTGTACTCCTGTGTATATCTGAGAGATATGTTTAATACCAGAGTGGAGAAAAAAATAAATTTTGTATTTAGTATTCAGTATTATTTGGGTGTCAACACTTAAATTTACCCAAATTCTTTGAATTTATATTATTTTTAATTGTAAAAGATGATGAGAATGGAAATATTGTTTCAGAAACTGTTAATGGAAAATATGATTGTTTATGGGAGATAAAAAGTAAAAGAAAAATACAACATTTTGGAAATAAAGATATATCAGGATTTGTTATTCAAATGGAAAAATCTATGTTAAGAGTGGTAAAAAAATATGAGATTGTGATATGAGAGCAAAAGGCAAAATTTGTATTATGTGGATCCACGGGAAAGATTAGAATCGAGTAATAAAGGCAAAGATAAAAATGAGCTGTAAGGATATTACTGTCAGTCTGTAGAAGCTTTCTATAGATCAGCTGTCAGGCTTCTAGTATAAACTGCAACCTGCCAAGGATCAGAATCACCAAACACCATTCCTTGAAAAAAATGTCCAAAAAACACATTTTTCATGGGGTTTGCAGGGGGCAAGCCCCCTCTGTACCCTCTGAATGAGTGGCAAATCCCCTGAACCCCCAATACTTATATATATATATATATATATATATATATATATATATATATATATATATATATATATATATATAGATATATATATACATATATATATATATATATATATATATATATATATATATATATATATATATATATATATATATAGATATATAGATATACATACATACCAGCTCCATGAGTGCATCAATTCAAAGAAGGGGAAATTACCTCCAAAAAGGGCATCATTGCTGGCATATTTATTTTTTATTTTATTTTTATTTATTTAACATTTGTTAACCGAGAAAGTCCCACTTGGAACAAGCCAATTTTCAGCAGATGTCCGGGATGAAGCACTTCAGATGCATGTCTTTGAATGTGGGAGGAAACCGGAGCACCTGGAGGAAACCTACATGAATGCATGGTAGACATGCAGATTTAACACAGAAGGCACGCCAGTCAAAAAATAAACTGGAGACCCTCTTGCTGTGAGGTGACAATGCTACCGCTGTACCACTGCGTCGTCTTGCCAACAGAAATTTTCTGTGGTCGAGCTCCAATCTTTGGCATTTTGAACTTTGGCCAAATGATGCTCCAGAACCCAACTTTTGTCTACTAGTAGGATAACAAAACTGCCAGGTATATAAAGCATGTTATATAAAGTGCAAACAAAAACTTTATTTCTTTATTTATTTGTTTATTTATTGTGGGTGTGTGTGTAAATGAAGAGACTTCAAGCCATATTTTATTATATTATGAAGGAGTGCAAAAATATTGAAGATTCTGTGGAAAGAGAACATTTTATAAGATATACATAGTATTAAAGACATTGATATGGATATGATATTGTGAGGAAATTAGAATGGAAGGCCTGACAGCTATATTGAAAAATTCAGTAGAATGCTTTATATCGTTTGGTCTGTTTGGATTACTTCAACAAATATAAAAGTGTTTTAACAATAGGTGGATTTTATCTAATACTTGAATAAAAAAAGAGTATTGTCATAGATAAAATCATGGAATGAATGTAAGCAGAATAAGATATACATTTTGTGAAAGGGATTCTGTTGTAAATATGCAAATTTGTAAAGACTTAAGTTGTATTTATGAATTTGTGGACAATAAAGTACCCCTATTCCTTTTGGTAGATGCCATGGTATCTTTTGCATTCACATAAGCTACCTCCAACTTAGGCAGATTGGGGCCTTGGTTTAACATCTAATTGGAAGGATGAGAAGTTAGACCTAGGATTGTGAAGGTGTTGTTTTCCTTTTTAATGTGTGTGTGCATGTTTTTTAAACAAGAAACATCTTTATTGAATTATCAGTTATGACACAGACAATCATACATTTATATAAAGAAAACAGACCATACTGACATGTTTTCAGTTGTAAACATTACAGATTACTTATAGTCTTCCATGCAGTTATTGTCAGTCAAACATTACTGGAGGTAGCTGCCTCAGCACAAAGAATTATCATGCATGACAGGCAGTTGCCAGTGGGAATTTGTTACAGTACCAGCATTTAGAAATGGATTAATGCTGGTACTATAATCAATGTTAGAGTTGAAGCATACGTACATAAGCAATGAAGCTCTTAGCATGTGGCATTGTAATTATTATAAAGGCAAATCAGGGTGAGCAGACATTGTTCCACAATACAGGAGCACCAGCTCAGGGAAGTGACCTTTTTTGCTCCTCAACTTAGAAACAGTAACAGGTGCTAGGTGAGCAAGCTACAGCTCTGCACCATTCAGGGTGGTTGTTTCTATTGATTAGCTCATACTAGAAGTTATGACTGCTACTGAGCAGATCCTTGTTATCAGGTGATGTTAGTGGTTGCAGTACGGCATGTGATATGCCTACTACAATTTTTGTAGGTTTTAGCAGGACCCTTCAGTTTTGCATTTCCTTCCCCTATTGTTTGCTGAAGATCTTGCTCGCAGTCTGCATATAGCAGCTTTGTTGATCTGTCACCTCCAACTTGTTTGATAATTTAGCCCATCATCAGTATGAACAGCAGTAGGATCAAAGCTGAAGGATGATGCATACTAAGTCCAGGTCTATATCACTTCATTGAATGGTCAAGTCAATGAACAGTATTTCATCGTAAATGCCATTCACAGAATTGTCCTAATGTGGAGGCTGCATCCCCCAACCCCTCCTCCTGCTAATTATATATACCAACTCTGAGATTGCACTGCAGTGGGGAAAGGGCAAATTTCCCAAACCTCACTGTACTGCGATCTCAGTATGGACAGTTCAGTGAATGCAATTGCACTGAAAATGACGTTAGATGAGATGATTTTTCGCTGAACTAATAAGAACCCCCCGCTTCCACAGGGAACCCCTCTGTGAGACCAAACACTGGTGATAATTAAATCATTGGGCCCTTGTAAATAACCTGCACTAATTCTGCCAATGTTTTTAGGACTTTGGATCATCACAGAACTGCCCAAATCAGCTTTCTTGGGACCTTGTCATATGCTTTCCCCAGGACTAGGAATGCCCAGTTAGACTATTTCCTCATCTCTCAATTCTTCTCAACTATCTGTCTCACTCTCAGCATTACTGGGATCTTTGCGCTGCACCCTGATCTGAATCCAAACTGCTCATCTCTCATTTTACTTTCTACTACTCTGTGTATTCATTTCTGAACTATCCTCGCTAGAGCTTTCATGCAGTGTGACAGGGGTTTGGTACCTCTGTCCCCCCTGCAGTTCTGAAAGACACCTTTGTTCTTGTACAATGGAACTAACCTCCCATCATCTATGATAAAGCTTTTTCTTCATACTATCTTTAGTGACCTCAGGAACCATTTCACTCCATCTCACCCAACATCTTATTTGCTGAGATGTCATCTGAGCCTGCTGCTTTCCCTGCCTTCATTTTCCTTAATGCAGTTCTTATTTCTTCTGGAGTGGGCTCCACTTCTTCTTTCATCATAGGCTGTGTCTGAGGCAAGACAGCTTATGTTAGGTTTTCTTTATTCATTAGCTGCTGGAAGTATCCATCCATCTGCCTTAGATGTCCTGTGGAGTTGATGTTGCTGGCATCCCTTACAAATGGTATCTGGCTATCTTCTTTAGTTTTCCATCTTTGCCACACAGCTTGATAGAGTTACTTTATGCCATCTTTCAAGTCACTTTACAGAAGCTGGTAGAGTGCTTCTGATGCCTTGCTCTTTGCTATTGTAACTCCATTCTTAGCCTCTCTGTTAGTCCGTCAGTATTCCTCCTTATCCTGGTCCATCTCTTCTATTTTCCACTTTTTTCCTGCACTCCTTTTTTTTTTATGACATCCTGGACTTCTGAATTCCACCACCAGCTTTCCTTATGCAGCTTATTTCCAAATCTTGCTTGGTCATGTAGATGATCTACAGTCCTCATGCATGCTATTTTGAGACACTGCCATTCTTCTTCATCTCCATCTATTTCCTCTTCATCCTGAGGTGTTAGAGCCTTGAGTAATTCCCTGAACTTTTGTGCTTTCCCCCAAGCCATCTTCCATATCTTCAGCCTGGTCTCTGTTGACCTTAGAGCCTTCTCAGTCCACTACTGCAGCTGATTGTGACAACCATTGGTTTATGCTGTGGGCTGACTGTTTCACCGGGAATGACTTTGCTATTGCTGATACCAACCCGGTGTCCTTTCTTTACTAGAATGAAGTCTACATAAGTTGCATATTGGCCACTCTTGTATGTAAGAGCAATCTCAATTATTAATAAAAGTGGATTTTACTGATGTTTATTCACACATATAGAATTAGCTTAATATTTTTCAACAAATCAACTAGCTCCCTATTTCATTACTTGCTCTAATGACCTGCATACTGACACTGCATGGCTAGGTTTGCTGCTGTGCTTGGTGCCTTGCTCATTTATTTACCTTGAAGCAGAGCTAGCTAGGTTTGTTGATGTTTTTAGTGCCTTGCTCATTTCCTTACCTTGAAGCAGAGCTAGCTAAGTTCACGAGTGTTCTTGGTGCCTTGCTCATTTCCATACCTTGAAGCAGAGCTAACTACACACTAGCTAGGTTTGCTGATGTGCTTGGTGCCTTGCTCATTTATTTACCTTGAAGCAGAGCTAGTTAGGTTTGCTGATGTTCTTGGTGTCTTGCTCATTTATTTACCTTGAAGCAGAGCTAGCTAGGTTTGTTGATGTTTTTGGTGCCTTGCTCATTTCCTTACCTTGAAGCAGAGCTAACTACACACTAGCTAGGTTTGCTGATGTGCTCATTTATTTACCTTGAAGCAGAGCTAGCTAAGTTCACTAGTGTTCTTGGTGCCTTGCTCATTTACGTACCTCGAAGCAGAGCTAACTACACACTAGCTAGGTTCGCTGATGTGCTTGGTGCCTAGCTCATTTACATAGCTTGAAGCAGAGCTAGTTAGGTTTGCTGATGTTCTTGGTGTCTTGCTCATTTAGTTACCTTGAAGCAGATCTAGCTACACACTAGTTTAGAGCATTTTTCTTTGGTTATTCATTGCTTCCCATGATCCCTGTACCACTCAGCTGCAAAAGCCTTGCACAGACACATATAGTGCAGCTCTATAAATTCCCACTGTACATTCCTTGACTCACTATTCATCATATTTGCCTCAGAAATAATCACTCATTTAGCTATGAGCCATTGGTGCATATAATAATCACTGCTTGCTTTCTCACATTCTGTCTTTCAAATTGTATTAGGTTCTATACTTAATTAGCTTTGCAGAATAATCATAATTTCTGAAATGTATAAAACTAAATATTTTTTCTGTTTGTTCCATCATGCTTTAATTTGAAAGAAACATGCGTACATAAATACACACATGCATGTAATTGATGCTAATGATACTCTTCAGAAATGTCATAGTGGCTGCAGAAGACAATGGAAGGCTATGGATAGTAGTAAAGTGGCATTATACGGCTGAAACTATGAACAGGAATTAGAAATAGCACATTTTGTCGAACGAATATAGCAAAGGGGTAGGGGAAGAAGGAAAGTGATTTAAGAGGTAAGAGTAAGAGGAGTTAAGAAGCTATATTAATGAATGACATGGGTGCAAGGCATTGGGGTAGGCTGCAAGGGTGGGGAGCAGGAGGTACACTTAGTAGTTTAAAACAGCAAGTCTGTTATTATCAGAAAGCATTGGGTATAGTCAATTATAATGTGACCAGCTGTTTGCAGTCATATTTAAGTGGTGGGATTGATGAAAACATTTGACAGCACACCATAAGAGTAAGACATGCTTCACGAGACAGATTATAAAGTGATCCTGAATTGTTTCATGCCAATATCAGAAGCTAGTAAGAAGTATATTTTAAAGGTCTTTGTAAATGCCTCAGGTAAACTAAATCCTTGAATGTCTGAACTGTCTAAAACGTTTGGTAATACTAAATGAACAAGGTCTTATTCATTAATCCTAGTAACAGCATTAACTACTTCACAAATTAAATCGTAAATCCCACTTGAATACTCTATAAAACCTCCATGGTGACATATTAAAAATAAAGAAAAAGAAAGCTGCAGTAAGCAAAATGTAAGAAACAACAATAAACACTTAGGTGCTTCCAATACCAGCACTATTCACTGCTAAAAAAGTGCTGTGTGTATGTGGGAAGAAGGATTCATGCCAACTTGCTGAAGGCAGTTTCAGGGAATGTGAAAACATCAAAAAAGGTTCAACAAAATTGTCTTCGGCCTGCATCCTCTGGAAAGCTTTGTTGCAGGGGCAAGCTCTACTGAACTCCCCATGCTGGAAGACAACCCCAAATTTATATATATATATATATATATATATATATATATATATATATATATATATATATATATATATCAACTCCAAGGTTGCACAGAGAGAAAGGCAAACTCCAGAATCACTGAACATAGCTTTGGTGGACATACTTTGATAATTTTACTTTCACTGAAATTACTTTCAGCAATATGACATGCTCTCTGGTAAGAAAAGTGAGATAAAATTCAGCTACTGGTGTTGTTTTCCTTCATGGTTTTCCAAAAATAAAGCCACACTACTTCTAGCAAGCAGCCAAGTCTTTATTAACACTCTAAAAACCTCTAAAGAAAGCTTATGTAAGCAAAATGTAAGAAACATTGCATGTGTGTACATATCTACATATATCTATATATGTGTGAAGGTAAGTTGTGTTTTTTTTTTTTTTTATCTCATGGTCGACATTTTGAATGACGATCATATGGTCTCAGCAATATGGTCTTCGACATTTTGAAATGTTGACCATGTTTAGTAGACCCATATACATATATATATATATATACATATATATATATATATATATATATATATATATATATATATATATATATATATATATATATATATATATGTACACACACACACACACACACACATACATAACTATATATATATATATATATATATAGAGAGAGATATATGTATATATTTCAATAACTAAGAATGAACTTCGTGACGCAAAAGCATTCAAAAAGAATTAAAAGGAATCAAATGCTTTTGTGTCATGAAGTTCGTTCTTAGTGAAATTTATCTTCATTTTAGTGCATTTTTTACCAGCTATATATATATATATATATATATATATATATATATATATATATGTGTGTGTGTGTGTGTGTGTGTGTGTGTGTGTGTGTGTGTGTGTGTGTGTGTGTGTGTGTAAGTGTACTTGCTGCATTGAAAGAGTACACTGTTGACAGCATGTCAGTCAATTTCAAAACAATGAAAAGAAGAATGTCCACATTTACTGCATATGCTCAAAGGATTACCCTGGAGCAGGCTAAACCAAAAAGAAATGTTTTTGCAGGAGGGCAAGCCCATTTCACACTCCCTACACCCTTGTAATTATATATAGTAACTCCAAAATCACATGATCCATATGAAAAGGAAATATTCCCCTTCTCAGGGATTGTTGATCTCCTGCATACATCAACCATCTGCCCCTGTTGACTAAATTGTCAACCACCCTCCTGTCAACATTGTACTCCATTTGATATAATGAGGTTTTCCTATATATATATATATATATATATATATATATATATATATATATATATATATTATCTCTTTTTCCCTTCCTCTCTCTCTCTCTCTCTTTACATATATAAACACATGCACACACATGTGTGTGTGTGTATATATATATATATATATATATATATATATATATATATAGATATATATATATATATATATATATATATATATATATATATATATATATATATATATATATATATATATATATATATGGGTCTACTTCACATAATCAAACACCCAAATATTCGACTTACATATGGCCGAGACCATATAATCGAACATTTGAATGTTCGAAAATATGAAAAAAAAACTAGCAGGGGGAATATATATATTAATCCCCTGTATATGTTGTTGTCTTAAAACACATGTCCCAACCATTTCCTATGCGCATTGCCACTAAAATGAGGCAGAGTTGAACGGAACGCGTATTTTATATATGTATTCGTCACTTAACTGGAAAAGGACAATTAGGCATAGACACTTGTTTTGTAGAGCAAGTTGGCAGCCTTGGTATTGTTAAATCTCTTGCTCATTGCCACACATGAGCAGTACACAACAGTGACCTTCTGTACTATGCTATTAGACATTTACAGAACAGATACTTTTTGGACCATAGCCAGTAGACCCCACAGATATCTGCCTACTTGAAGAACTGAACTTTTGCATACTGCATGACAAAAACTGGTCCCGCCAACACACACACATACACACACACACACACACACACACACACACACACACACACACACACACACACACACACACACACACACACACACATACACACACACACACACACACACACACACACACACACACACACACTTGCACACAGTTCTCCAGGCACAGATTGCAGAACATTGTTTTAGTCCTTTATTCTAATGAATACTGAATAAAATATTGAAAGACTCAGATGGTATCTGGTATTCTTTCATTTTTGAAATGCTTCAGCTGTTTAAAGTGATGTATGAGATGCAACACAGTCTTATTTAAAATTTCCCATCCAATGAACATCACCACATTCTAAGTATTATTAGACTTTTGTAAAGTTCTGTAAAAGCTATTAGTGCAGTCTTGGTTGCTATACAATGCACAATGAAGTATAAAAACTTACTTTTCTGATTTTGTGTCGGCACATAGCCAGCAAAAATAAGGAAGGCAACATGCCCAACCAATGATCTAGAGATAAACAAAAAGCACTTCGACTACTTCAAAATGTGCCAAGTAATACAAGTTACTACTACTCTTAAGGTGATGGCGATGTACACAAAACTCCTGCTCACATACCTGCTTGTTGTTTAAGGCATGATGTCTCCAGTTAAAAGTTCTAGTCATCCTTGACCAGTAATGATACAAAATAACATGGAAAACAGAGCACTGGTAACATCACTAAGTAATCCAGTCTGTATCTGGTGTCTCTTATTGGTAGCAAAATCAGCAGAGGTGACAGATTGCAACAGAGATAGCCAATGGGATAATGACATGCTGTCATTTATAACTGACAGTTTTACGCAACTGTCAAGCTGAGTGGCATCAGCATGTTCTGCATCATTTCACTGGCACAACCTAGGATGAGACTGCCATGATAAATGTACATGCAGCTGTTGTTATGAGACCCTACTCTTAATTTCACTTCTAGTGCTAGGGGAAATGGGGCATTTGTTTGCCATCTTCCATTCATTAATGGTGCCAGTTCAGGTGCATGTTTTCTCTTTTCTTTTTTTGCTATTATTATTTTGTTGTATATATGGAGCCAAGCAAGAAGGCACATTTGCATGACTATTTAGGGTAGGAGGCCATGTACCCTCCCACTTTATGGCTCTGATGCTCAGGGTTAAAATGAAGACCTTTGGCATTACAAGTATAAGAAATGAGTAATTTGTTCACTAATTCAGTGTGAACATTTTTTCTGGAAACTTGTTCCTAATGCAAACAATGTAATCTAGGAAAAGGGCATATCTGCAATGACTATGGCTTCTATGTTGTTTAAACAGGTGGACACTAGCTTAGTTGGGGTTATGACACAGTGATTGCCAAATCAGGAAAGAGTGGGGAGCAGAAAAAACCTGTGGAACAAAAAACATTGAAAAGAAAAAGTTAAATGTACTCCAAAAGAACACACAGGTGAACTCAAGAGAGACAGAGAGAAAGTATTATGACTCTGGCATATTTGTTACAAATGCTATCCATGTTGGATGCACTTTTAAGTAGAGAAGCCTGTGAATATTACCTTACTATACAATGTTTCAAGGAACAGTAGTGTAGGCATAATTGTATTCTAGTAACAGACATGATGTAGTTCTTAGCATGATAAAGAAAACTTGAGAGATCATTGTACTTTATAATAGTAGAGTCTCTGTGAGGATGTTGTGATAAGAAACCAACAAAAAATACTCTGATGCATTTTATATTGGTAATCTTCTAAACGAGAAAGCATTTTTTGGTGAATGATACCGTCTGTAGAGTGCTTGATAAGAGACTTGTTACAAAACAATACTTTGGGTCAGGATTGCTGGCAGTTAAGAGAAGGTGAGAACGTTAGAGCTGAAACTTAAGCCTGTGGGACGCTTCCTGGAGCTCTTCCTATTTGGACACTAAGTAGATGTCACTACATAGAGTGGGAAGTAATTTGGATACTGAATGACAGCTAGCCATAGAAATTGTAGCAACAGCAGGGAAATGACATAAAAAAGTAAAAAATAGTAATCTGAGTTGAATTCTTGGGTACTCCTATGTCTGTGATGTACTCGGCAGAACATATGATTGTCACATAACTTTGCATTTGCAGAAAGATGCTAACTAGAAAACAGTTTTAAGAGGTACTTGTCAACCCAGTCTTAACAAGTCTACTTATAGGACAACTGACTCTAACATATAGCAGCAGATGGCTTGAATAGGTAGAGGAATAAAGTTGGAATGATGTTCCTTTTGGTGAAACATTTTTATGTATACTTTGATGCAATCAGCAGGTCAATGCCGTCAGAGGCTAACTTGCAAATGCCATGTTGTGCTTTACTGAGTGCACTGTTTGCACTGAAGTAGACAGCAAGACATGAACATCCAACTCCATGATCTTAGCTAGTGTGCATACTGTGGAATTAACATTGTAATAAATGGTATCTTGTGAAGCTCCTCATTTGTGAGTGGGAATAAAATAAATCTGCTTTTATAGGAAAGGGTGTCAACCTTCCCAGATGTTCCTGCTCATGAAAAGTTTGAAGACAAATGCTAAGACAGAGCTTAAGATTTTAATGAATTTAAGGAGAATAAGTACCTTCAGATCATGAGTCTTTAACTTTAGACAGAAATTTCCTGACATTGTTGCCTTCCTTAGGGCAGAATTTTGTTTCAGTTATATGTGGGGCAGTAACTACATTTAGACGATCTGATGCAATTAAGAAAGGGGCAGCTGTTTTAAAATAACTCCTGATGTTCCAATGACACCACGGAAGTGAAGAAGAACATGCCAGGCTGTCGCATGTGGTTTATCCTGGATGTATTGTGTGTGACTTATATGCTCTGTTGTGATGTGATATCACTGTCCTTTTCTATGTAATTACAGTTTTGTAATACTGTTTACATGCTCTGTATTACTATAATAATTTTGAACACCTAAATTATTTATACAGCACCCAGACTTTATCCCTGCTGGATGCTACACTTTTAAAGGATTTGGACTTGACTGACTGAATAATTCCAAGAGAGTTAATCTATCCAGGATAGCATAAATGCCTTTTATAAAATAGTCCAAACCTTCATGATAATGTGGCAATCCAAGTTAGATCAGTTGTTTGATTCAAAAACACTGCCTTTCTACTTATAGTGACTTTCGTTTTTTCAAGTTTCTTCCATTGCCATCTCTGTGGGTGGGCAGTTTTAGATGATGATTAAACTATGAAGTTCACATGATGGTTACTGAATGTCAGGTATTACCTTGATAATAACAACATTGGGGGGGGCACAGTCTATAATACTTTGTTCAACAGGTATATCAGTTGGCAATGCTTGCATAGCTGCACACACGTTAGAAAGGGTTGGGCACATCTGAGTTGAAATTACTAAGACAGAGAATTTCAGATTTGTTGCTTTAATTATCTAGCTACAACATCTTGGAGAAGCCCTCGTAGTTTAGTGTGGGTTATGTAGATGTTTGTAGGTTGCATGGATTTGTGAGGCCTAGAAGAATGTTAATAACAACAACTGCATTGCCCTTATTACAGAGAGACTGATTGAAAACATGAGCTGCTGATGTATTTGTTTTAGGTAGTGAATCACAACTCTGCTTGACCTTATATGGGTTCTCTTTTACCTGATTTTGTTCTAGGCTGGTATGCTCATATCCCTATTTTTATACAGGATTTAAACCACGTTTCAGAAATGCAAATGATGTCTAGACTATGCAGCAGAAAAAGGCATGTATCTGCTCTACACTTATTTATATACTTTCAGCATTAATATATATATGATCTCTAATCAAGCAGAGTTGGATCATGTGAGGTTATATGGAGACATTAGACAAGGACATGATGATTTGCTAGGGATCCACGGATGAGTTATGCAAACCATCAGGACCAAAGCATATCCCCCAAACCAGTTAATAAATGGAATACCTACAGGGGCAGTAATATACTTGAAGATGAAGCTGAGAATTTTTTAGTGATTGTTGATGGCAATGAGTGTTTGTAAATAAAAGAGACACAATTTGAAAGGTTTTCAGTTTCGGTAAGTCAGTCAATAGTGATTGACACACTGTGGGGTTAAAGTTAAGCTTTATTGAGATAGCTATGCATCAGGTTAAGAATTGGGCAAGCTACTGTACAGTGCAACTTAGGACACAAACTACTGAAAACAAATGGAAGTTATAACTGCAAAACATATGTTATTTGTAAAAAGTAGTAAGCAAGCAGTACAAAAAATGTAAAGAGGAATTTGCTATTATCTGCTTCTGAAAAAAAATAGAATACTATCAGAACTAATTAAGAGGACATAAATTGCATCTATGAGGAGAGATATGAGTGAAGTCAAAGGCTAAAGACAAGGTAGTAGTGAGGTGATCTGGAATAACTAGAGCTTGTTTAGGGAGAAGCAGTGTGTACATTTCCATTTACCTAGGTGAGACGTAAACTATGCTAGCGGAGGGTGTTCTTAATAAATAAGGTTAATTACCCATTTTGGTAATTAGTGGCACTTTATTTAGCACAACATCATGGAGTATGACTATAACTTAGTGCTGAAGTGAGGAAGCATGTTTGCAGGCATTCTTATAGTTGCTTTTTCTTTTTTTTTCTTTTTATTTTAGTGTGTTTGTTCCTGTATATAAAATGTCAATAAAAATACTTAGAAAGCAGGAGGCACAAATAAATATTGTTGTATGGATGTTGTTGTGTTATTTTGCAGCGACAGTGGTGCAAACAGTAGCACTAGCTCTTGCAGTGCAGAAGGCTGTGGTTTATATTCCAACATCAGGTAGACGGATTGATGACACAGCAGAGCAGTATAAGGTGGGTACTGCATCCTTCAGTTAAAACATTAAACAGAGGCCCCATCTATGTGAGTTGGCAGTAATTGAGGTGGATGCAAAAGATCTCATGGCCCCTATCAAAGAAAATGGTCAAAGTTCTCAATGCCCTGGACCAATTTCCCCTAGCTGTATAAATGTCACCTTGGATTTCCTCTGAAAAGAGGCCAGTATCCTACTGGGACTAACCCAGTCAACAAAGGATAAATACAATTTTAAGGCTTAATTAGAAGGTTGGAATTAAGGGAGTATGCCTGTCCTTGTACATGTTGTTATGCAGGGGTAGTGGAGAGATATAGGAGCCAGTAAATGTACCCAGTGTACTGCCAACAAATATAGTATTTTATTATTATTATTATTATTATTATTATTATTATTATTATTATTATTATTATCAATCCAGTCACTGCAGATACACTAGCCAGTGCATTTCTTCATGCTGGTTCGAAGCCCAGATAAATGGGGATGGTTAGGTCAGAAAGGGCACCCGGTGTAAAACTTTTGCAAAATGAAATATGCGGACAATACAGATTTCCATACTGGATTGGTTGAGGCCTGGGTTAATAATGACTGTCACCAGTACTGTTAGCCAACAGGACGTTGGTGGAAATTGGGCTACTGATGGCCGAAGGAGGGGGAAGAGTGTGGGAGTGTGGCCTAATGGTTAAGGTGTTTGCCTTACAAACATGAGGTGCAGGGTTTGAGTCTCACAAGGGATAATTGGCTAGACTTAAAATGGCTCGCAAGGGCAGTTAGCTTAGTATGAACCTATGGTACTGATTTTTAGGAATAAGGGTGATGTGCATAGCTCTAGTAACTACAGAGGAATAAAGCTGATCAGTCACAGCATGAAGTTATGGGAAAGAGTAGTGGAAGCTAGGTTAAGAAGGGATGTGATGATTAGTGAGCAACAGTATGTTTTCCTGCTGGGAAACAGCACTACAGATGCAATGTTTGCTCTGAGAGTGTTGATGGAGAAGTATAGAGAAGGTCAGAATGAGTTACATTGTGTCTTTGTGGATTTAGAGAAAGCATATTAAAGAGTACCTAGAGAGGAGTTGTGGTATTGTATGAGGAGGTTGGGAGTGGCAAAAAAGTATGGATGAGTGGTACAGGATATTTATGAGGGTAGTGTGACAGTGGTGAGGAGTGACAGATGCGTTTAAGATCTAGGTGAGGTTACATCAAGGATCAGCTCTGAGCCCTTTTTTATTTGTAATGGTGATAGACAGGTTGAGATATGATATTAGACTGGAGATCCCACAGACTATGATATTTGTGAATGACATTGTGATCTGTAGTGAGAGTAGGTAACAGGTTGAGGAGACCCTGGAGAGGTGGAGATATGCGCTAGAGAGGAGAGGAATGATGGTCAGCAGGACTAAGACAGAATATATGCGTGTGAATGAGATGAAGGAAAGAGGTGTGCTGAAGATGTAGGCAGTGGCGCTGGTGAAGGTGGATGCGCTTAAATACTTGCAATCAACAGTTCAGAGTAATGGTGAGTGTTGAAGAGAGGTGAAGAAGAGAGTACAGGCAGGGTGAAGTGGGTGGAGAAGAGGGTCAGGAGTGATTTGTGACAGACGAGTACCAGTAAGAGTGCAATGGAAGGTCTACAAGATGGTAGTGAGACCACCTATGTTATATGGGTTGAAGACGGTGGCACTGATGAAATGACAGGAGTCAGAGTTGGAGGTGGCAGAGATTAAGATGTTAAGATTTGCACTGGGTGTGATCAGGATAGACAGGATTAAGAATCAGTATATTTGAATGGTAGCTCCGGTTGGGCGGTTTGGAGACAAAGCCAGAGAGGTGAGATTGTGTTGGTTTGGACATATGTTGAGGAGGGATGCTGGGTATATTGGAAAAAGGATGCTAAGGATTGAGCTGCCAGGTAAGAGGAAGGCCTAAGATAAAGTTTATGGATGTGCTGAAAGAGGACATGTAGGTTGTTGGTGTGACAGAACAGGATGCAGAGGACTGGAAGAAATGGAAACAGATGACCTGCTGTGGTGACCCCTAATGGGAATAATTTGGGTTTATAAAAGGCAGATCATGTCTCCTAAACATGGTAGACTTCTTTGAAGTGTTCACCAAAGCTGTAGATTAGGGTAAGGTGGTCCACACAGCCTATCTAAATCATGCCAAGGCTTTCAACACCATCCCCCACTCTGGAATTATAGATAAACTCACTAAACTAGGTATAAATCCCTATGTCACAAGATGGGTTGCCAACTGGATCACTGACAGAACCCACACTGTGAAAGTAACAGACTCTAAATCCAACTTCAGACCAGTGACAAGTGGGGTACCACAGGGTTCAGTCCTAGGTCCTCTCCTGTTTGGTATCTACTTCTCTTAAGTACAGGCTAACACAGAAAGTCTTTGGCTAACAAAGTTTGCAGATGACTACAAACTAGGAGCCATAATCAAAACTCCTAATGATGTGGCATCCTACAAAAGGACCCCGCTGAAACAAATGCCTGATGTCAAAGCCATGGCCTCAAGCTCAATGCCAAAAAGTGCATTGTCATCCCTTTTGGTAAAAACTTTGTACCCATGAACTACCACATAGTCGGTAGTCTACTTAACACCAAAAGTGTGATAAGAGACCTTGGGACACAGGTGTCAGTAGTCTCTCCTTTGATAATCACATCGCCACAGTAGTCAGGAAATCTTTCTACATGGCACACCTCATCACAAAAGGTTTCTCATCCAGGAAAAAAGAGGTCATTGTTCCCCTCTACTCATCACTCATTAGACCCATTATAGAGTACAATGCCCCTTTTGGTATGTACCTCACAAGACATCTACAACAACTGGAAAGGCCACAGAAATACCTCACAAAGAAGATTACTGGCCTCAAACAGATGCCCTATGCAGACCGTCTCAAAAAACTCCAGCTTTACTCTGACGCATATTGCCTACTCAGAGGCGACCTTTGCCTAGCATACAAAGCTATGTCAAACCCAGAGCTGTTTGACATGCTCCATTTAAAGAAATCCCAATCCCTCTGAGCTACATGCTCTAGGGACCTAAACCTTGTCACCACAATAAACAGAAAATGCTGGAGGGATAGATTCCTGTCCCAGTGACTTCCCATATTCTGGAACAAACTACCTATCTATATCAAACAAAGTTCCTCATTAGCACTCCAAGAAAAATCTTGATGATTGGATGAGAGATAGGAAATTCACCCTGGGGATCACTTATGTGGCTCTGCTTGACAGGGGCACAGGAAAATAATTTTCTTGGGTGGCGAAAGCCAGGGTACCATTTGGCTAGGCTTATATAGGCCCTAGGGCCAATAGCCTAGTACCTACCTATGAACCTATGAAGGTTATTATTATTATTATTATTATTATTATTATTATTATTATTATTATTATTATTATTATTATCATCATCATTTTTATTACTGTTGGTATTATTATTATTATTATTATGCTCCAAATCCAAAGTATTTCATTCAGCATTTCTACACATCAGCCATTACATTCAATACGCCATTTAATCTTGAGTGAGATGAATGGAGTTGTTCCAATGAAGAGGCAATTAACTGGAAGCAAGAAAAAAGCAGCAGAAGGTTTTCAGACTTATTGGCTGGTACCATCCAAGGCCACACAAACCACTGTGTTGTGGTACAAAGAATTATAGAAAGTAAGCTGGACTGTTGTGCCAAGGGAAGTTTCATTTCAGAATGTAAACATTCATGGAAACTTTGACAACTGTATGGATACAGGTTATTGATAAGCACAAAGGCTCCATGCTGGGAAGTTTTAGAAGACTTGAAAGTTAAAAAACAGTAGTAGCTAAACCACTTGGGGTATTACACATACATTCGACACTCCTATAAGGCTGAAAAACTGTTACAAACACATATTCTTTGAGGTGGTCTGTCCTGCTACCACACCTGAATCTACTACAGGAAAAAAAAGAGCAGAACATGCATCACATGGGCCAGTAATATGTGCTTTATTCAGTCAAGCTATGCCACCACTGGATGCATATATAAGAAACACCTTCTCCTCTGGAATGCATAGCTCACCTTTATTTGTGCAAGTACAAATATTAGAACCTAGGGAACAGGATAGACCTGTAAAGAAAGACCCTGTTGGCTTCTTGGATGATGATATCTCATGCAAGAGAATGAATGAATGAGATACTTGTGTCAAGGATGGGTAGATTGTTAGACGGCAAGAGGAACAAAAAAATAACATATCTTTGAGAGGTAGCTACAGATGTTTATTGAAACATAGGAATTACAACCCATGCAGTAAAAGTGGTGAAATGCAGTCCAGAAGTAGAATGTGAGCACCCCAAATGAATTTTGTTTGTGTCTTTCAGCTTTTCCCGGTTAGGGGTCGCCACAGCGGAAACTCCAGTCCGCTAATGATTAGCAGTAGAGTTTTACGTGCTGGCTTACCAGGCCTAACACACAACCTTCAATGAAGGAACACCCGTTCACGCATGTCGCCACACAGAAGACGCTCTAAATGAGAATTGAACGAGCAACGTCTAACTGTGAGGCGACAACGCTACAGCAGCACCACCACCACAGTATAAATAACAGAGATTATTCAGACAGAGAAAAATTCTAGAAAGAGATGTCTGTGAAGTTAAAAAGGCTAAACATTGGTTTGGCCAAAAGCGCTAACATTTTACTTGGATTTATTAAAACCAGTTCATTTTATAAAGTTGTCTCTGTTTGTGTTCCTGCTCGCTTGTGTGTGGATTCGTGAAGTTAAAAAACAGGCAAGTACAAGTCAAACAGATCCTGTTACAAGCTATCAGAGAGCTCCATTTACATTATTCATTTTAGCAGGAGCAGTAACTGATACTTTTCCTACCAGTTTCAGGTGAAACACTTTTGTTCTCTTCCCATGATCTCTGGATAACCCCAGAATATGAATATGAAATTCCTAGAATGAAGGTAGCACTTAATTCCAAACAAAGCAGTTTTAGTACTTGTGAAAAATCACAGAAATCATGATCTGACCATATTATAGAGACTAAACTTTTTTTCAGATGTAATTTCTTAGACTTCATTAACTCAATCAAGTTGAACTTCAAAATGTTGCTGATTACTTTGCATCCCCAAATTTCACAGGTTCACTCAAGACATTGTGTCCACTTTGATACTGAGTTTTTCATATTTGATATTTAATATTTAATATTTAAGTTTCAGTCTAATGGTAGTAATCTGTGGAAAGTTAAACACCAAAAGTCAGTTGTATGCTTTACTGACCACTTGCACCCTTCTTCCATAACTGCAGATTGCTTGCATGATCATCTTATAGATGAAAACTCCAGCACTAAAATCATATAACCACAATCATTTTCTGATGTTCTGTGTAGGAAACCACCACTGTTAAGCCACATTCCTGGCTTTTTTTTTCCATTGTACACAAGGCATCTATCAAATGTCAAATTTTAGTTTAGGCCGCATATGGGTTCATTGTGGGCATATTTGTTTTTTACTTGGTAGTTATCCACTAAAAGCCCAATCTCTGAAAACTTTACCACTGTCCATGCAAAAAAAAAAAAAAAAAATTGTATTACTTTTAGAATATAGGATTTTTCTGAATTACCAGAAATCTGAATCATGCTCTTCAAAGACAAGTTGATTCCTGAAAGCCAGTCTGACCAGAAAAGCTTGTATTATTACATCTCTATGTGAGACAGAATAAAGCTGAGGAAAGACACTTTTTATGTTTCTCATTAATGGTAATTGGCAGGAAGGACATGCCTGAAATCCCTAGGGTTTAAGACATCATTTATTCACATGATACTGAATGGGAGTCTTATTATGAGAAAATTTTAAGGGTGTATGCATAAATTATTGTAGTCAGAGTATTTGTTTCTGGTGTGCACTTTCCACTGACTCCAGCTTTGTTGAATGAACTCTGGTGCCAATAATCAAAGGTTATTTGTTGCACCTTTATATTTGCCATACAACTTGTCAACAAATGTGTCGGGTTGTGCTTGGCTGCTCTTCTGCTGGAATTGAAACAATTCACATACCAGAGGATGCTTCAGAATAAACTTGGAAAAGACAAGTAATATAACAGCAGTAATAAGGTATATCACCAAATGTGACAGACTCATTCTTACCTTGTTTTGAGACTTGCTATTGTCATTTAGGAGCAGGTCATTAAGGCAAGTAAATCTTGCCTTCCAGGTGATTTGCATCCCAATCTAAGGGAATACCATGTCAGAAAAAGTGAGCAGGCAATTTTCATTATCTGATGAGGGATAACTGGGGAGAAAACTTGTCCTTATTTTTGACAAAGATATGTTGACATCCAGGGGTTTATAGATTCATAGGTTCATAGATGTGTACTAGGCTAATGGCCCTAGAGCATTTAAAAGCCTAGCCCATAAGGAGTAGCCTGGCATTGTGCCATCAACTTAGTTTCCAGTGTGTCTGTCGAGTAGAGCCACTGGAGTGATCCCGGGGTGAATTTTCTATTTCCCATCCACTCATCAAGATTTCTCTTGAAGAGGGCCATTGAGGTGCTCTGTTTGATATGTATGGGAAGTCTATTCCATAGCATGGGCAGTCTCTGGGTTATGAACCTGTCCCTCCATGATGTTCTGTTGATTGTGGTAATGAGGTTGATGTCTTTGGAGTGTGTGTGGTGTGGAGGGACTGGGATTTCTTTAGATGTAACATTTCTAACAGAGCTGGATCAGACATGGCTTTGCAAGTCAAGCAGAGATCGCTCTAAGTACGAGATATGAGACAGAGAATAGTTGGAGTTTTTTTGAGTCTGTCCATATCGGACAAGTGTTTACAGCCTAGGATCCTCTTTGTGAGGTACTTTTGCGGCCTCTCCAGTTGTTGCAGGTGTCTAGTGAGGTACATGCCAAATAGGGCATTGTACTCAATGACTGCCCTAATGAGGGAAGAGTAGAGGGAGACAATGACCTCTTTCTTCCTGGATGCAAAATCCTTAGTAATGAGATGTGCCACATAGGTTCATAGGTTCATAGGCTGGTACTAGGCTATCGGCCCTAAGGCCTATGCAAGCCTAGCCATAACAATTCTCTGGAAATTTTTTCCCACAATATTTACTTCTCTGGGCCCCTGTCTAGCAGGGCAACTGACATGATCCCCGGGGTGAATTTCCTATCTTCCATCCAATCATCAAGGTTCCTTTTGAAGAGGGCCAATGAGGCGCTCTGCTTGACATGTATGGGCAGTCTATTCCAGAGTATGGGGAGTCTCTGGGTCAGGAACCTATCCCTCCAGCATGTTTTGTTCATTGTGATGATAAGGTTTAGATCCCTGGAGCATGTGGCTCTGAGGGATTGGAATTTCTTTAAGTGGAGCATGTCCAACAGCTCAGGGTTTGACATGGCCTTGTATGTTAAGCAGAGATTGCCTCTGAGTAGACGATATGCCACAGAGTATAGCTGGAGTTTTTTTAGACGGTCAGCATATGGCATCTGCTTCAGGCCTGTGATTCTTTTAGTGAGGTATTTCTGTGGCCTTTCCAGCTGTTGCAGATGTCTCGTTAGGTACATACCAAATGAGGCATTATACTCTATAATGGGTCTAATGAGGGATGAGTACAGTGGGACAATGACCTCCTTTTTTCTGGATGAAAAGCCCTTAGTGATGAGGTGTGCCACGTAGAAGGATTTCCTGACTGTTGTGGTGATGTGGTTATCGAAAGAGAGACCACTGTCCACTTGTGTCCCTAAGTCTCTCATCACACTTTCGATGTTTAGTGTCCAGCCACCTATGTGGTAGTTCATGGGTACATGTTTTTTTCCAAAGGGGATAACTGCATTTCTTGGCATTAAGCTTGAGCCCATGGCTCTGGCACCAAACATCTGTTTCTGTAAGGCCCTTTTGTAGAATATCCACATCATTTGGGGACTCAGTAATGGCTCCCAGTTTGCAGTCATCTCCAAACTTTGTTAGCCAGAGTCCCTTAGTGTTGGCCTGTACTTCAGAGAAGTAGATGCCAAACAAGAGTGGTCCCAAGACTGAACCCTGAGGTACTCCACTTGTCACTTGTCTGGAGCTGGATTTGGAGCCGGCTACTTTTACAGTCTGGGTTCTGTCAGTAAGCCAGTTGGCAACCCATTGAGTGACGTAGGGATTTATGTCCAGCTTAGTAAGTTTATCTATGATTCCAGCATGGGGGATGGTGTCGAAGGCCTTGGTGAGGTCCAGATAGGCTGTGTGGACCGCCTTACCCTCGTCCACAGCTCAGGAGACCGATTCAAAGAAGTCAATCAGATTCAGGAGACAAGATAAGCCCTTCACAAACCCAAACTGGGTGGGGTCCAGTGTCTGGAGGTTGCCAATGTCTTTGTTTATAAGTTCCATGATAATGCATTCCATGCCCTTGCAGATCAGGCTTGTCAGACTGATGGGATGGTAGTTCCCAGGATCCAAGGCAGATCCTCCCTTGTGGAGCAGAATAACTGTAGCTGTGTGCCACTCAGTGGGCACGAAGCCTGAGGTGAGGCTATGATTAAACATGACACTTAGGTGGGGTGCCACATAGAAGGACTTTCTGACCACGGTGGCAGTGTGGTGGTCAAAAGAGAGGTTGCTGTCAACTTGTGTTCCCAGATCTCTTTTAACACCTTCTGTGTTCAGTGGACAACCATCAATGTGGTAGTTCATGGTAACTGGGTTTTTCCCAAAGGAGATGACAACACATTTTTTGGCTTTGAGCTCAAGGCTATGGTTCTGACACCAGTTGTTGGTCTCAGTGATACCTTTCTGTATCACTTGGGGAGTTAATAATGGCTCCCAATTTTCAATCGTCTGTGAATTTTGTCAGCCAGAGTCCCTTTGTGTTGGTCTAGACTTCAGAGATGTAGATACCAAACAGGAGAAGACCCAGGACCAATCCATGTGGGACTCCATTCATGACTGGTCAGCAGTCTGACTTGGAATCAGCTACTTTCACACTGTGGGTTCTATCTGTGAGCCAGTTTGCAACCCACCTAGTAATATAGGGGTTGATGCCTAGCTTAATGAGTTTTTCTTTGATTTCTGAGTGGGGAATGGTATCAAAGGCCTTGGCCAGATCAAGGTAGGCTGTATGAACCACCTTGCCATCATCCACAACTCTGGTGACTGACTCAAGGAAGTCGACCAATTTGAGCAGTCATGATCGACCCTTCACAAAACCAAACTGTGTGGGATCCAGAGTTTGGAGATTCCCTATATCCTGGTTTATTAGGTCCATGATGTTGCATTCCATAGCTTTGCATATCAGACTCATCAGGCTAATGGGTTGATAATTCCCAGGGTCTTTAGTCGCTTCTCCTTTGTGGAGAGGGATGACTATAGCAATGCACAATTCGACAGGGACAAAGCCTGAGGTGAGGCTGTGATTGAACAGGGTACACAGGTGAAGTGACAGTTCACTCTGTAGTTCATGTAGAACACAGCCAGGGATATTGTCAGGTCCAAAGGAAGCTGTATTTCTGGCCTTGGACAGTGCTGTTTTAACCTGTGCAGCAGTAATACTGGGTACCTGGCAATCTACTGGTATTGTGATTGGTCCTTTGGAGGGGAGGGATGGGTAAAGTTGGGACTTAATCTGTTGGCCAGTATATTGGCAATATCTGTTGGCTCAGTATAGGAGGTACCATTGTGCAGTACCTCAAATCTGGGTATTGCCGTGAACTAATTCTTATGTCATCAGAGTCACTGGTAGCATCTGTTTGAATCCATGTTTCCTAAAACACAAGAAATTGTAATCAAAACCTTCTGTGCTATTTGGATTCAAAACGTAGTGTGCACTTTCTCAGCAATACTTCTGATCTATGGACTGCGGTTATAAGTGAAGGGAAAGAAGGTAAATGAGATTCTTATAGATCAATAAGATAACTTTGGTTCGTGTTTCAAACTCAGGCATCTTCGGCAGGAATGCTGATTCTCAAAATAGATTTTTGTCTGAACAGGAATAATAACGTCTGCATCAGTATCTTATGACATTGAAGCATGCTGCCAGAAAGATTTGATGTTAATGCAAAATAAACATATTTTCTTCTCTGGAAATATTGCTTGTTTGGAGGAAAGCTAAAAGAAAAACAGTAAAAAATTAAATCACCCTAAATCGGCCAATTTTTCTCACTCATGATTAACCAGAGACTTAAAAAATAGTTTTGCCTAAGTCCTCCTGTTCTAGAATACGAACCACTCTGGTTAGTCTTACATCTATGATCCCTTGGCTGCTATTTTAGGCTATATGAATGTTTGTTTACTATAGCTTGTCATAGTATTATAAAACAACAGTTGAAGAAGTTCCTTCATCTGTGACATCTACAATATCAGAAATAAATTTTGTGACTGAAAAGCTCATTGTTCCTCTTTGCAACCCTATTAAATTATCAGACCCATACCTCTCAACTGTACTGAATTCCTCGTTTTTTCCTGGTTTTGAGGGCAAAATTTGGGGTGCCACGAATTCCCACATGGCCCCCTTAATTTCAAAATTTCCCAGACTTTTTTTTAAACAGTTTACCGCTTTAAATGTATGGCTCATGTCACCATCCATCACCAGTATACAGAGGTGTGTGAGATGACATCAGCTACTGCCTGTTGGACTGGAGGGAACAGGGAATACGAATAACAATGGCAGTGGAAATGTGTGTATAACTTTTGCAGAGTCCGGCCACATCCAGCCACCAGGTAAGAACATTCATTGTTCTTCAGCTTATCTCTTTAATTTATCTGCTGGGCATTACAATTTTATCTGTTACTGTTGGGCCGTTATGTGTACAAGTTATCTGTTGCTGGGACATTTCAGTTTTGCTACCATTCAGTTTATTTTACCTGCCACTGCCATTTCCGTGTTTTATTATCGTCTGGCCAAGTGTGTACTGGGGTTTTATTATCAACTGAGCAAGTGTGTACTGGAAAATTTCAGCTGCTTGGTTTGCTGTTTTTAAATGCTTGTTTGGTTGTTTAATTTATCTGCTGAGCTGCAGAGCTGGCCATTCTTTATTTACTGTGAGCTGGATGTTCTTCATTTGCCGCCGTGAGCTTGTTTAATTTATCTGCTGAGCTGCAGAGCTTGCCGTTCTTTATTTACTGTGAGATGGTTGTTATTTATTTGCAACTGTGAGCTTGTTTAATGTATCTGATGAGCTGCAGTGCTGGCCGTTCTTTATTTACTGTGAGCTGGCCATTCTTTATTTGTCACCGTGAGCTTGTTTAATTTATCTGCTGAGCTACAGAGCTGGCTGTTCTGTATTTACTGTGAAATGGCCATTCTTTATTTGCCGCCGTGAGCTTGTTTAATTTATCTGCTGAGCTGCAGAGTTAGTTGTTCTTTATTCGCTGTTGTGAGCTTATTTACTTTAGCTGCAGAGCTGGCTGTTCTTTATTTACTGTGAACTGGCCATTCAGTAATTTACTCAGTTTATTTGCCTATCTGCTGTGCCGTTCTTTACTTAATTTTGTGTGTGCAGTTCTTTATTTACTGTGAGCTGGCCATTCAGTAATTTACTCTGTGTGTCTGTGTGTGAGAGTCGGCAATCGACATACATTTCCATAGATGTGCATCGCGCAGTGAACTTGCATAATATCCAGATTACTTCACTGTTTGCAGGCTTGGTATCAGCTGGCCTGTAAACATGAATAGGATGAAGAATCTACTTGAGAAAGAATGAATGCTATTTGTTTATTTTTCCGAGTGGATACAATTAATATTTTAAGAATTTTAAAAATAAAAAAACAAAAATGATACACTGTCCTATTCTCAACTTGCCTAATGTTATATTAAATTTCATCTAGATTGTTTGTAATACTTGCTGCTAACATCTAACAGAGATGGGTTAAATTCTAACAGTTTAGTTTGGGTTCCTATCAGCAGACCGAAGATGCATGTTTTCGAATGTGTCTTGGTCGAACCGACAAAACCAAAACTGCAAAATATCGAAATGGCATGTAAACAAATTCTTTCCCTGGAAAATAATTTGCTTGGCCGCTCGGTACTTTGCTGTTTTCAGCACTGTAGTGCGGTCTTGGAGTTGGTATATTTAAGTAGGGGGGTGTGGGGAGCAAAGCCCCCCACTTAATCTCATGTTTTAATGTGCTTTCTTTTTTTTTTTTGTTGGAACAGTGATTTTTTTCCCCTTGGAAAAACATTGCTGTTCTGACAGTTTGGTTTTGCAAGCTTTCACTTATATGGGGTCGATTAATCACCATTCACTTACCTAAGCGTTTGATGATCTAATATAGTCCCTTTAGTTTCACTATATAATGATAGGAAGACAAACTTAAATGGTTATATTTCAGGAAATGCATGGCAACACAACATTTTATTGTAGCAAGTAGCAACTTTTCTAAGACTGTACAAGCAATGTTTAAAATGTGTCCCTGGTTTTTGGCCTTTGTCTCCCCCAATAAATTTTGAATTTTTTCTGAAGTTGTGCTGCAGAGTTCCTCAGGGGGAAAGAAGTTTAGTGCTGCTTAGGTGAGGTCTGTTTTTGTTAGTAGCACAACAGATAGAATACTTGCTTTTGATGCAGAAGGCTGTGGGTTCTACTCCCACAGTATGTTGACAGATTGCTGATACTCTACTGTATTGCGCTTTTAATGCTGCAGTCCCGAGAATGTCCTCTTTGGTGGAGATACCTAGTAGCTATGAACCTGTTATCAGTTTGCCATCCATTCCTTATTGCAATATTAGTAGCTTATTTTTTTAATGTAAAGGGTTATTTATCCCTCAAGGGCAGCAGGCACTTTATTTGTAGATGAAACAGTGAAATATAAAGCTGTTTGCTAGCTAATCTCCATTAGTTACAGATCTCTTTAATGTGGAATTATTTAGATGACTTTTACTTCTGCAGAGATTGTGCATATTTACTGATACTGGTGGATTGAAGAAGCTTAAGTAGACTGTTATGATGGAAATGTTCTGAATTGAGCAGTTTTCTCATTATTGGTTCATACATTTTGTTTCATTGTTTACTGGAAAATTTTTAAAAACAATAAATTTAAATTGTGCTTTAACAAGTGTGCTGTATTATCCAAGGAATATAATATAATTTAATACAATCATGAAGGTATATCAAAGAATACATATATGTTTGGTGTGCAAGAGGCCTATGATTTGAAAAGAGCCCAAAGGTAATCTTTCTCTGCCACTGGTCAGATGCATTTTCTTTGAATGTGGGTTTCAATGATATTTCAATGGCTGTGAGTTTCAAGGGCAGAGAGGCTTTAAAGCTAAGTCTGTTTTCACTGTGAGATTGTGTTGCTTTGTTTAGCAGATATCTGACTATCAGTGTCTGTATTATAAAATGTAAAATAAAAGTTTTAAATGAAATATTAATAATCATTGTCAAAGTAAAGCAGACACAATGCACAGTACAGTGTTTATGGTAAATGGGGCAAAATAGCCAAGTATTGGGGCATTGGAATGGCTGCAGGAGGGAGAGCTTTGTGTGGGGTCCCCATTTGACTATGATTTTGTGAGAAGGGAAGGGCGGCAAACTCAGAGAGCCCTGGGATTGCACAAACTCTAGTTGCACCACTGATTCAGTAGGCCATGGAGAATGACTTTTGGAGGTTCTAGGAAACTATAATATTCTTTTGCTAAGATTAGAATATTGTCTACTATTAAATACCCTACTTTTACCACAAAACCCACATACTGTGTTACCAAAAACAAAATCCTAAGGTTTGTCATCTCCCTTCCCAGTCAGTACCATTGCTACACATTAAAAAAAAATGGTTACCATTTACTACAGGGTCTGAGGCCATATTTGTTTGTCTGTTCTTGAGTTTGTGTTTGAAAGTTGGTATCCCACAATTCCATTAGAATAGGTGGGGTCACACAATTATGTATGCAAATGTTATGCTAATTGGCATACAGATTTGTACCTATTTTTCATGGGCCTTTGTCCAGATTGTTGATGTTTCCAGGTTGAAAGTTATGATCAGACCTCAAATAACTTTTTAGGCAAACCCTTGTTTTAGTGGTGGTCATTCTATCCTGGCTAATTTCTGAGCTGTAGCTATTCTGGAAAGAGCCATATTCAATTTTCCATAGTAATGAGTGTCACTAAAAACAAGTGCTTACTTCTTCTGTATGATTATTTTTGAGGTCTCTTCAAACAAGTTTATTTAGCTTTCTGTCTTCTTTCTTAAGCAAGAAAATGAATGGCAAGAATATTCTTCAGGTGTATGTGCAAAGTTCACTCAGATTTTACACTGAGGAGCTCAACACATTTAGATAATTGGATCAGTTGCTACTTTATTTCATGAAGAAAAAAAAATGATTATTCAGGTTCTTACTAAGTGGTTCCCCTCATTTTGTTAGCTTCTTTACTGACATTATAAGACAGTTTTGACTGGGAAGGTTGGAGTCATTCCAGCAGATCAGCAAATATCATGATATTGTCATAATCTTCATCATCATCATCATCATAATCATCATTACCATCAACACTATCCCCCTTTTTCCCATTTCTATATGGGGTGAGGAGTCTCATCAACTGTTGCTCCTCTTTTGGCTTAAAGCCCTTCCACCTCTGTCTTCACAGTCTTCTACTATTGTGCAGAACATCCATTTTTGGATGGGTGCCCTTGTTTCCTATTATCTTCCTCCTGTCTGTTAAAAATCTTGTTTGCCAAATCATATTCTACTCTCATGCACAAGATAATATCTGTTCTTCTTTCTTTCTTTTTATTTATATGTATTATAATTTCTTTGATATGACTTAGCTTATTTATTTTCTTTGATCTAAGCAAGTTTATGCAAGCTTAAAGGAATTACTGAATATGACTGAAGTTTAAGTTTTTCCAGATTTACTGAAACTTTATGATTTAGAATTAACATATTTTGTATTTAAGTTTTTAAGTTCAGACTGACTGATAATGTCATTTTAAGATCAGACTGACTGATAATCTCATTTGGTTTTAGATTTAAGTTTAGTGTGTCTATTTTGGCCTATAGTGCATTCAATTAATTGTGCGATTCTCCTATTTTACCAATATACCAGCTTGTAACTCTTCCATTTAAGTAAAATTTTAGTGAATCCCACAGGACAATGTCAGATACTTCACCATTCATGTTTATTTCTAGGAAAGTTTTGAGCTCTTTAACATACTCATCCTTGAATCTTGTTATGTTAATAATGTATGCTGATAATCTCTTGCATTGTACTAAATTGGCAGTTTTTTTAATAATATTAAAGATTATACTATTATGGTATGACAATGGACATAAAACTATTGGAATTTCTCTGATATGTGCTAACAGATTATTTGAGACAAAAATTTTATCGGTATTTGTTCTTGTACCATATCTGTATGAATAATTGGTAAATTGAAGTGATTTCATTTTTCTTAGCTCATATATATATCCTTTAAATTTATTACATTTATACACTTTGTTAAGTGTTTGGCTGAAGATGTGATTCTCAGCTTTCTATCTGCCGTGGGATCGTTTTCTGATAAAATACAATTAAAATCGCCAGCCATTATGACTTCACCTTTCATGTAATAGACTATAGTATCTAAGTTATTTATTTATTTATTTTTTTTTTGCATCTTTAGTTCCAATCCCTGGAATCCAATAAGAGTTAACCAATGTATATAGTTTTCTACAATTACAACTGTCTTTCGGCTTTTCCCGCTTAGGGGTCGCCACAGCGGAACTCCGGTCTGCTAATGATTGGCAGTAGATTTTTACGTGCTGCCTAGCCGGGCCTAACGCACAACCTTCAGTGAAGGAATGCCCATTCACGCATGTCGACACACAGAAGACGCTCTAACTGAGAATCGAACGTGCAACATCTAACTGTGAGGCGACAACGCTACTGCAGCACCACCACCTCTATTTCACTTAATTATAACAATACTTAACATACCATTTTTATCAATATAGGTATTTTGTACTTTAGGCATTACTGGTGAGTTCTTCCATAAAATGAGTCTGCCTCTGATATTAGTTCAAAACCCCGAACCTGCTAAAACCAAATAATTCTTTAATTAAAATGTGTTTACATGTTTATTAAGTAAATGTGTTTCCTGTAGAAATATTATTTGAGCTTAAGGCAATTGCAACTATTTGAACAGACTCCCCCTATTTACTGGATTATTTAATCCATTAATATTGATAGATATGGTTTTAAAATCAGACATTTATATAAGAAAGAAGAAAAACACAGGTATAATGAAACCACATTTATGTACAGACTTTATTACATACTTCATATATAACAATATGAAATTTTCAGCTATGGACACAATTTTTGAAACAAATAAAAAGTTACCTAATGGTATAACCGTAAAACATTCTATCATGGAATAATCTATTCCTAGTTTTTTTTTTTTAAAGTCAAACAAACTACCTGTCAGACTCTCCTTTAGACTAACAATGCTTAGCTCAGGCTTCTGATTCATATTTATGTGTCTCATATTTTCAGGATGCAGCATTTAAAAAAAGCCCACTAGTGAGTCATTATGAATAAGTTAAGTTAAACAGGTGTTCAGAAGCTTTATTATAAGTTGACCAAACTGAATATCTCTACAACCATCTTTCCCTGTATCTCACATTATCTCCCTGGTCTACTGTAGGGAGAAAGTCAGTTGCTAGTTTCATATTTATTAATTTATAGATCAGATGATTTTATATTGTTTCTATTTTATTTACTATGTGTAAAGTTGTTCGTAGGTTGATAGGTTCAGAAATTAGTACCAGGCTAACTGTCCTTACGGTCTATGTTTACTCATCGAAGGTTCACTTCTGTGAACCTCTGACAATTGAACAATAGACAACGAACATTCATTCATCAAATGTTCACTTCAAAAAATGTGTGAGACAGGGAAAGTATCTAGTTGGTCGACATTTCCCCATATCACAGGCCACAGTATTTCAAACCCACCCAGGTGAGGGTCTATGCCCCCTATCTCACACATTTACTGACGTGAACATTCAATGGGTACACCTTGTGCCTATAAGGTGAACACCTTAACCACTATGCCAACCTTTCACCATTGCAGACATATTTATATTCCTTAATGATTTATATATTTATTTATTCTGATCTCTTACTATTTATGTTTGTATACTATGTCTTGTACTATTACTATATTCCTAGTTTTTCTATTTTAGCTATAATTCTAGTGTAGAGTATCATATAATAGAACATATATATTTACTCATATATATATGAATAATCTTTAATATAGTACTGATGCTAGAATCAGTCCTATTGTTTCCTTAAATTATATGTCTAATAATATATTTACAAACATCTGAAAAATCTTCCCTTTTAAGATTCAAAGTTGCCATAATAAATTGTTCTGAGATATTAAGTTCTGTTATCATTAAAAAGAAACAATAATGGAGAAACACAATCCTATTTTTTATCACAACTGTCATTCTATAAGCTAGTATATAAACTATCCTTTGGTATAGTGCAAGCATTCAGAACTATTTAATAACTGACAGTGGTTTAAAATGCAATTCATTGTGTTTTGTTTATTACCTAACTTGCACTGATTGACATCTTAACATGTCATTCAAACTATTATGATTATTTACCTTTAGACAAGAAGAAGTAACCTGGTCAGTTCTTAGAATTTTCCTAACTCCCTCAGCAGCATAAAAGTTCTCATGACTAATTAAGCTACTTCAAGCTTCATGACAAGGGCTTACAAATGAATAGTTTATCAGCTAAAATTCACACAAAGGCATTCACAAGTAAATCCAAGTCACCTTTACATTTTACATCAATCCCTCAAACCCTTCCAAACTACTAAAAAAAAACAACAAAGGCAATTTCAAAGTATGTTAACCACTAAAAAAATTATTGATTTTAACAAAATAACAGTTAATGATTCATTATTTGTATGAGATGTTTAATATAAAGCATACTGTAATTTTTTTTAAATGAGACATAGCATATAAATTTGCATTAAAAGAATGATGGTTATGTGTGATCCAGGTTTAACTTGTATAAGTATGAATGTTACTCTAATTATTTGATAACACTCCAATAATAACTTTTATATATGTAAGAGACAATATTTTTCATACATTGTTTATAACATAGCATACCTTCATAACCTTACTTTTAGACAGGAAGAAGTAACCTGGACCTTAGAATTTTCAGAACTCTAGCAGCATCACAAAAGTGCCGATGACTCTAAGTTGTTTCAAGCTTGCTTTCATGATAAGGGCTTGACAATGAACAATAGGTCAGTTACAATTCACACAAAAGCACTTGCAGGTGAATCCAAGCCACTTCCTCACCACACATCAATTCATCAAAGCCTTCCAAACCACCAAAAACAAAATCCATCAAAAAACATCTCAGAGTATCCTAAAGCCATTTACTCTCAAATAAATAGCATTTAATGACTCAGCATGCATGATTAGTATGAGAGGTTTAATATAAAGTAACCTATTTTTTTAAAAAAATAGACATAGCATATAAACTTGCATTAAAAAATGAGAGTTATGTGTGATCCAGGTTTAACTTGTAAAAGTGCGAATGCTACTTTAATTATTTGATATGATTCCAATAGTAACTTTTATATAAGTAGAAAAGCTATATATTTTTTTACTTTGTTTATAACATAGCATGTCTTTCCTGGGTGCTATTGCATGTCAAGCATACTATCAGTAGCATACTGCTGGATCATTTTAGGAACCCATAATGTAACTTAACACACCTCTTCAGTGTCATTTGCTACATCTTATATTATATTTAATAGTACATTACTCAAGTATGGCAAGATATCAAGAAGTGTGCCACCTAACATAAGTTTCATCATGATAACAATTAATTTTTAATAACATTAATAGTTTAACCTCTAAAACTCTAAATGAAAATAAGTGGCTTTAATTTCATATATTCCTAACAGAATCAAACTCTAACATTTTAAATAGGCAACCAGTAATCATTTGAATTAGGGAAAGAAATAAATTATTTACTTTGTAAAAAGTAATATTCAGCACGTGTTCATAAGTACTCAAGCATTTCTTTAAATTAATAAGAATTTATAATTACGAAATACATGATTTGTGCTTTAATATTGTTTTAACCTTTTAACATCTGGCAGACAAGCTTTTATCTTTGGCATTACTAATATTGAATAGTCATTGTCAAATCTTATAATATTTTAATTTTAACTGGATAATTAGTGCACACAGCTTTTAAGACTAAATATTTATCTTGACTTGACAAACATCTTACAATCATTGACCTTGGTGAAATTTTTTTTTTTTAAGGATGAGTTAAAATGTGATCTATGTGCCCTTTCAATGCCAAAGGAAAAAGCTTCAGGCAGGTTGAAAGTTTTAGGCAGCCAAGTATTTAGGGATTAAGTCATACTGTCTCTCTCTTCTTTTTTAGGAATCCTGTAAATCCAGATGTTATGCCTTGTAAATCTGTTGTCTAAATCTTCTATTTTGCCACAGAATAAGCTGCTTTGTTTCAGAATAAATCCAGTGTTATTCTCATTTTCAATTAATCTTCCATCAAAATCAGACATTGCTTCTTCTATACTTGAGATTTGTGATGATTGTTGTTTAAGAGATTCAATCAGCACTTCAACTTGTTTTTTCTTTTAAACTCTTCTTGAAAATTCTCCATTTTGCTTTCTAATTTATCTGTCTTTACAGACAACATGCTAATGTTACTTAATATAGCCTGTATGTCTTTTTTCATTGTACTGTCCTATACACTGTACTTAGAGTGGCTCATTCTGAGATACTTAGTTCTTTCTAGCTGATCAGATTTTTTTTTATCTTGAGGAGGGGCTGCAGGACTCCTTGGATGATACTTTTATAATATTATAGAATTCATTCAGACTACACATGAAGGATTTTTTTAAGCTATGCTAATAAAGTCTGATATGCAGTCATGCCAGACTTGTATTGCTTAGTTTGGGCCCAACTTCGATTTTATTGGCATCAGGTCCAAACAGTAATAACTGATGTGGAACAAAATATGAGGATGATTAGTGTGAACACTGATTCCCTCTTTTGGATAAAACATTGCAGGCCAAAACTAAACTAAAACTGAATATCTTTTAATATTACCCTGCTTAAGAGTGTTGGTGATGAAAATAAAGCAACAGTAATTGAAATAAACAGTTACTTTTATTCAAGTCACATGGCTTTCAAAAATGTCTGTTTTTCTGTTTTAGAGATATTAAAGGTTTTTGCCTCCTTTTATGGGGAGCTATACAAGATTGACTTTCAATTTAAGGTTGCTTCCTAGTAGGACAGTCAAGGAATTATGGTCACTGTCAGAAATGATATTTTAGTGGGTGTTTGTCAGGTATTTTGAGCCTTCTGGGATGCAAACCATTCCTGATATATGTTTTACTAAACTGTTTGCACTTTCACTTGAATTTCCTGTTTACATTTCAATTTATGGTACTACAGCCTTTCACATGCAATAACTGACACCTGGGATGTGTGAAGTGCCACCATTAGCAGACAGTCTTTACAAAGAATAATGTTCATGTTGCATTTCAACAGAAGTGCACAAAGTCTTAAAAAGTCTGAGAATTTTTACATAAAAATAACAAAAGATCTGTCCTATTGCTGCACTTAGCTCTCTGTGATTAACTTTTTTTTTGGTTTCAGTATAAATAATTTTCTAGAAAAGAACAAAGACTGGATTTAGGAAATTATAGAATTCATAGTGCAGATGAAAGTGTAAAGTACAAATATTATTCATTTTTATTGTCTTAATTTCTGTGGTATAATTTTAAAACTTCCTGGGTTACTCCACCTTTGCTCATCCTGCCTCTTGAATACAGCCCTTGAATGGGTGTCCAGCTTCCTATCAAAACCATGAAATCCTTATTAGCATTTAATGAAATTGCCAAAAAATAAGGTTGGAAACTGTTTTGTGGAGTGTTTAAAATGTAGAATATTCATAAGTCAAAAACTGACATTCAACTTTTTCTGAAAGGCTCATCTTCCGCCAAAAAGCTGTTGATAAATCATAAACATTTTTACTATTTGCTGTGCTCCCACACCACCTGCTAATTATATATTCTAACTCTGAGATCACACTACAGTGAAGAAAAGGGTAATTTTCCCAACCCCCACTGTAGTGAGATCTGATTGTAAACAGTGACATGCAAAACCACAAATGCAAGCCACATGTCAACATTACAGAGACAATGGGATTTCCACTCACAATTTTAAACTTTTGCACCTTTACCCTTGACCTTATGAATGAGGTTAAGGTAAGTTTCAAACATTTGATAGTAAACTTGGATGTCCATGAGGTAGTACTTGTTTGATTAACAAGTTGTGTTTAAAACTAAAAATATCACTGTCACTCTGATACACTTTGTAATTTGGCACAATACAAATGTGGAAATATATGGTATATATGCATACAACAAATGCATACAGCAATATGCACATACATTTAACTATGTATCAAAATGGCACACCCATTTAATTGCACAAACACAATATATCCACATTTTCCATTCAGCAACTACAAGCCCCAAAGCATAATATGTGAAACACCATTAAATACCACATATTCAGTGTGTCCACATTCCTCTCAATTTAGCATCACATTCATGATTTGGTACACAATACTGTGATTTTTAAAACAGCAGCATAACCATACCAACAACAACTGTGCCTAAAAGCATAGTGTAATACACTAGTGACTACTTACTGTCCCTAACAGTTTCCATGACATCTATTCCTAAGTTGGTTGACTAGTACAGTGGTTATATCTCAAAAAAAAAAACTTTGGGAATAAACAGAGTCCCTTCATAGACCTTATGGTAGTCCAGTAGAGTAACAATCATGAGAGTGAACCAAACTCACCTTTTTATTTATGTAGACTTAGATAATTGTCAGAAAGACATTACAATCTGCCCTGTACTAATAGATAGTCTCAGATACATAAGTATGCCAGCTGACTATGAAAACAAGCCTGCGTCACCAGTATTACTTCTGTGTTATGTCTGTGTTTTTGATGTAACAGGCTTAACAGACTTAACTTTTCCTAGATTCCATTTTCAGTTGTATTGAGTTACGATAGAAATAAATCCAAATCACAAATAAAGTACAGAAATACTTGTTAGAAGGGGAGGCTGCTGCCCCCCTTAACTTTCAACAGATCATGGTGTAAAACAAAAATAGCTGATTATTAACTTTTTTTTGCTTTATATTACTAAATTTGTAGTCTTTATTAGTTCTGAATTCCTTACACTGATGAATGTTTGACAGCTGATGCACATACTCAGTCAATGCTTCTGTCACCAAAGCCTGTCAGTCAAGGAAACCACACCCCATCCTATGCAAAATATGTACGGTGGTACCTCCTTTTAAGTATAACCAAATCCTTATGGAGTGTAATAGTTCAATAGCATAATTATTAAAAATAAAACAGAAGTAATATGCATTTACTTACTGAAATAGATGGGTCAGTGAGTTAGGCAAAGGACAATGCTTTTGTCAGGTTTTTGCCTGTTTTAAAGGTAGGAGTCTTATTTCAAGGGGATCGAAATATTTTGCAAATAAAAGATTTCTTAAGAGATTTGCAGTTGCTACAAGTCCCACGAGAATCCTTTCAAATGCTAATAGGTCAGAATGAAGAGTCGGAAATATGGCAGGTTTAAAATAAGCAAATGGGAAGACTCCTGACTATAAAGGAATCTCAGTGCAAAGCTACCAATGGGGAGAGTAGGTGATTAATAGTAACATTAACTTACTAGGTAACTAGGTATTGAGGTCAGGTAAACCTCCTTCACCTTGGGAAGGAGCTATGTGTTCATTCTTAACCAGGTCAGCATCCCTCTTCAGTAACAGGTCAGTCTCAATTTTAAACTATGATTACAAACTATATAATTGCTATATTAGCAAGCAGGATTTCTCATCTTCTTCCCTCTTTCACTCCTCAAGACAAAACAGGTTTTATACCAGGCAGGACTACATCAGAAAATCTTACAAAACTCTCTTAAACAATAAAGATTGAACATTTTCTCAAATGCCCCTTTTAAAAGCAAGTCTAGATGCTGAATAAGCATTCAACATGGTTGATTTGGTGTTTCTTTGTGAAATATCGTTGGCCTTCAGCTTTACATGACAACCTGGTCAAATGTTATTGATTACCTATTGCCATTCAGCAGTTTGGTTAAAACTAAGACCTAGATTATCTCATATTATGCCTCTCAGTAGGAGTATAAGGTAAGGGCTTCCATTATCCCACTTGTGTTTCAGCCTTTATCTGGAAACACTAACATCAATGTTTGAAGACATTTCCAATTGAAAGCTCTACTGAGAGTTGAGTCTCTCACTAAATTTCTTTGTATAGGGATACCTCTTGTTATATCTTACCAAATGAAATAAAGATTCTTCTATGCTTTTCCAAGAACTTACTAAATTTTTCTACCTTTTCTGGTTGTAGGTTAATAAAAGTAAGAGTAAGAGTGTTGAGAATAAATTATCATTTCAGTTAAATAACGTTGAAGTAATATCTTATCCTATTCTCCATACCATAAACCATATAATTTACTTGGGATCATCTATAGATTCTTCTATGCTTTTCCAAGAACTTACTAAATTTTTCTACCTTTTCTGGTTGTAGGTTAATAAAAGTAAGAGTAGAGTGTTGAGAATAAATTATCATTTCAGTTAAAGAACGTTGAAGTAATATCTTATCCTATTCTTCATACCATAAACCATATAATTTACTTGGGATCATCTATATACTATCCACAAGAGGCTGCTGCAATTTGCTCACAAATCCATCAGACGTTTAGCTTTTACACTTCTAATTGGAAATCCTTATGTCTGAACATCATGCAAAATATCCAGGCAATGTCATGGTCTGTCCTTCTTCTAGTGATTTATGCATTTCAGGGTGCTTCACTAGCCACCCCTCCACACACACAAACATTTGGGTTAAATTCAGGAAGAGAACCCCTCAATTCTTTTGGACCAATGATAAGCCTCAGAAGCTGTGGCAACACCTTACTCTGCCCTTTCTGCAGGGGCTCTGGGTATGACACAACTCAAATTATAAGATGAGGTAGCAATAAAGCAGTCAGTATATGAGGTCACAGTGCCTTCGTAGCAGGACAGTTGGGAAAGTTTTCAGCTCCAGACATTTCATAGGTTAAACACCTTTTATGGCAAGATTAAGTTAGGGAGAGATAAGTGGACAAATGGTCATTGCAGACTGCATGCCCCAATGCTTTTGGTGGCTCATAGATTATTTGACAGGCCATAACTTGGGAACTGACTGAAGAACATACTCCTAATAGCCCACTGTAGAAAATAGAGTCTGTGTAGTAACTTATTAAGTATAAGTTAAGATTATCTCAGGATCAATTACACTGGGCACAAATATTAGAAGGGGACAATGTAAAACTTTGGTTGGAGATTAAATCAGAATTTAATTTAGGTGTCAATTTTGAAATCTTTTATAAAATGTTAATAGAAAAGCTCAAAGTTAACTAACCTGAGGTTGCTTTCCAGGTTATCTTGGCCATGTTGGATTCACTGAGTAATAGAGAATGTGTCTGCCACTTCCATACACAGCGGTGCCAGAAGTCAAGCATATAGATTGCTGTTGCAACCAAGGGAACCACTACTTAATAAATTTAGAATAAAGTGAAAAAGAGAGCTAAATATAATCATCACCTCTCCCCAGGTTTGTTGGCCTTGATTTCAGCCCATAGGTATGCAAGCCACTCTAGGATGTTCACTTTTTGGTGGCTAATAATGTCGGTTTAAATATTTTTACAGTCCAGCTAAATTAGGCAGAATGTTTGCTGGAACTTCAGCCTTATGTTGCTGCTGTCAAACTGGATCAGGGGAGACATTTTTCATATTTTTTGACACCACACCAAATTATGATATTTCAAACAAGGCTTGCAAAATATCTGACAATTTATTGTGCAGTCAGATCATGATAACACCCACATTATTTTTGTTGAATGTTGGTTCTTGGGGAGCACTTCCACAAATTTCTGGAGCCTTCTTATGTTTGCTCATGTTAAGAAATGCATAATGTGAAGATGAAAGCTAATTGGCCAACCAGCAGTAGATAAGCCAAGATCAACAAGCAAGTCTATTGCAGACTTGGAATTACTTACTGATAAGTGAAGAACCAGAACTCGAGATCTAAAAAGTGCTCTTAATGAGGGAGTCTTTCCCTAACTCAAGCAAGACTTAGGTACCTGACAGGATGATACCTTCTGGGTTGTAATTTACCTTAACATAAGAAGTCACCAATGTTTGCTTTTCCCATTTTATATCTGTCAATAATGCACATAAGCATATTAATGGAATATGCATATTAATGTTGTAGTACTGTATAGCTTGACTATGAGATTGTATGCAATTGTATTCTGTAGTGCATTTTGCACAATTATATCATTCATTTTTCTTTCACATGTTTTATAGGTCCATGGGTGTTTACTAGGCTAACGACCACAAGGGCCTTTTTAAGCATAGCAATGCATTCCTAATCATTGACAAGTTCTGATACCCTTGATAAGTGTAAGGATGGACCTGGGAGATTAACCATTTACAGGTTACCTGGGTCCATTAGAAAAATATGTGACAAACCAGGGATGAATTTCTGGTTTCCCATCCAATTGCCCTAGTTGAACTTGAATTGGGTTAGAGAGAACTCTGCTTCACATGGATAGGGAGCCTGTTCCATAGATGGGAAAGTCTCTGGGATACACACCTATCTCTCCTATCTATCTTTCTTATTTTTATCTATAAAAAATGTTTGTTTTGTACAGGAAATTAAAAAAAAAAATCAGAAGAAAGATAAAATGCACAATGACATCCATACAATCACTCTTAGGTTTTCTCTTCTATTTCTTGCAACTATGTTGAATTCAATAAATAAGTGAAATCATGTTTATTTTATTATTTTTATTTTACATCTGTTGACCGGGCTAGTCTAACTGGATATATGTCCATTTTCAGTAGAGGCCCGGGGAGATAAGCTCCATGACACACAGATAACATAAAAATTGCAAACAAATATAAAAAATTGCAGAAGTACATACACTGACAATTCAGGTTAATACAGAAAATCATTTGAAGAGGAGAGATGTCATTACAATGTAAACTGCAGGTTCAAAATAACATATAGGTACAATACTTAATAAAAAAGGAGGCATACAGCTTGAGTCAATGCACAAGTACAGTACATAACTTAATGGCAAAAAAGTAGGCATTCAGGCTGATGCCCTATCCAAGTACAGTACACAATGTCAGAGGCAGCTTAACGTTCAGTAGCAAAAATAATGATTTTTTTTTTAACAAATAAGTAAAAGAGGGAAGGAAAATAATGAGATACAGAGTGTAGAAGTTAAATATTGTTAAAAAGGACGACAGAAGAGTTAATGAAAAGAAAAGGGAAGGCAGAGCATATTAGGGTGGAATAGATAGTGAGGTTTAGTACAGGGGCATAACCAGTGTGTTCTGAGGAAAAGTTTCAGTCTGTTTTTGAAGAGTGATAAAGAGGAAAGTGAGGAAAGGTCGCTGGGTAGGAGATTCCAGACTTTTCCCACCGTATTAGAGAAAAGAGAATCCCCAACCCTGTTGTTAGATTTAAATGCGGTAACTAGAAGTTTCTGAGATGAACGTAAGGACTAGGGGGTGATGATGGTGGATAGAGTAGGAGTATTGGAAGGTTGATAAAGAGTCTTATGGGCAATGATTAGTTGGTGGTACTTGAGCAGATTCTGTAGTTCCAACCATTCAAGCTGCTTTAAATTACAGCAGTGGTGAGTTCTAAATGGGTTGTCTGTAGCAAATCTGGCTATGTTATTGTAGGAGATTTCCAATTTATTGAGGTTGTTCTTAGATAGATTGGTGAAAATGGATGAGGCATAGAGGAGTGTAGAGATTAGATGACTATGTGCAATAGTATTCTAGCTGTAGGTGATAGAAAGGGTTTTATTCTGTATAGAGAGCCAATTTGTTTTTTGTTGACAGATTTAATAGTGTTGTTGATGTGTATGACAAAGGTAAGGTTATTGTCAATGGTGATGCCAAGTAGCTTGGTAGTTAGGTCAGGTGACATAATGGTACCATTAATGGATGAAAGAGAAAAATCTATGAGAGTGGACTTAAGATTAGGATTGAAAAGGAGGAGTTTGTTTTTTGGGGGGTTTAAGAGAAGGCAACGGTGAGTGAACCATTGTTCAACAGTGTTAAATACTTTTTGATTAAGGCAGTGAAGTTCAGAGGTGGTTGGAGTGGAGCATACAAGTGTGGAGTCATCTGTGTATTGTATGCAAGTAGCTTGGGGAATTGCTTGATGAAGGTCATTTATGAATATGGAGAAAAGGAGCGGTCCTAATATGGACCGCTGAGGTACACCGAGGTTAACTGGTAGGTGGGTAGATAGACTGTTGTGCCAAAGCACAGCCTGTTGTCGTTTATCTAAGTAGGATTGGAACCATTTGATAGAGAGTGCATCTAAGGACAGGGATTTGAGGAATTTCAGAATTTGATGATTTACCATATTGAATGTTTTGGACAGATCGATAAATAGTGCTGTGGAGAGCAAATTGCAGTTACGGTTTTTGTTAATACAATCTGTAAAGGAAAGTAGGGCAGTGGTAGTGGTATGGGAAGGTCTGAAACCATGTTGACAGCTAGAAAGCAAGTTATTATGGATTAGGTGGTCTAGCAATTGCCTATGCGTGCATTTCTCCATGATCTTCGCCAAAGGAGAAAGAAGAGCTATGGGACGATAGTTGGAGAATTCGGTGGATTTTCCACCTTTGTGAAGGGGGATAATATGGGAAACTTTTCAGATGCTAGGGATGTGGCCTTCACTAATAGTTCTATTGATCAGAATGGAGATGGGGTAAGCATTCGATTTGGCAGATTTCTGTAGGTATTCAGCAGGTAGTTGGTCTGCTGAAGGAGAGCATGGTTTCAGTTTTTGGATTAGGGCAAGAATATGGGTTGTAGGGACTGGTTGGAGAAGAAATGGAGGGAGTGTGGTTTTGTTGTGGGTAGATAAAGTAAAATGTTTCGGTGTTAACTGACTGGTTAGAGTTTGGATAGCATCAGTAAAAAAGGAATTGAAGGCATTGGCAGTATGCATGGGATTTTCATGGTCAGTGTTTTGTGGGTTTGGTGTACTGGATTGACCTGAATGTAGTAACTGGTTGATGCACGCCCAGAACCTTTGTGGGTTATTATGGTTAGCCTTCTGAAATTGAAGGTAGTAGTTTCTTTTATCTAATAGTATAGCTTTCTTAGTGTTATTTCTTAGCTGTCTGAAATTTTGATGGTCAACAGGATTTTTGGTCATTCTCCATTTAGCCCAGTATTTATTTCTGAGATGGATTTTATGTTTGGTTACTTTAGAAAGCCAAGGGGCAGATTTAGTCTTGATTCTAATTGTACAGGTTGGTGCATGGTGATCATGAATGGCTAAGAAGTTAGAATTAAAGTATTGAAACGCATCTTCTAGAAGGAGATATTTTAAGGGAGACCAATTGCATGCTCTAAGTTCCTTTTGGAAGAGATCAGGTTTAAAGTTCTTTTTGGATCTAATATTCCTGATAGTGGTAGGAATGGGAGTATAGGATTTATGCCTGATGATATAGGTAAGTGAGTGATCACTTATGTCATCAGGAAGGGTTC
>NC_056743.1:1647859198-1647866698 GCF_019279795.1 Protopterus annectens | reverse complement strand
CGGTCCTTGTGAGGCAGAGCACCTCGCTGGCTCTGTTCAAGAGAAATCTTGACCGGTGGATGGGAGATCGTAGGTTTACCCTGGGAATCATCTCTGTGTCACTGCTGGACAGAGGCACAACAAACTAATGGGCACAGTATTTTTTAACATAAGGGGTGGCGTAAGCCACAAAACTTTGGGCTAGGCTTATAAATGCCTTAGGGCAGATAGCCTAGTATAAACCTATGAACCTATGAACCTATATATATATATGTGTTTGTGTGTATGTATATAGATATATACATTATTGCATACGTTTATCTGTACCTCCATTGATGTGTAGAGGTTTTAACCTATCTATATATCTACATATATTTGTAGACCTGTATATATCGACATGTCTCTATGTATCTCTCTCTGTCTCTCTCTCTTTCTTTCTCTCTCTCTCTATATATATATATATATATATATATATATATATATATATATGAGCATACACCTTTAAATAGGTACATGGCGGGTTGTCCTATTTCAACACATTCCTCCCTTTTGTGTTTTAACGTGTCTGCATACACAACTGTAATAGGTACATTCCAGATAGCTTAGTGTTAGGTTAATCTGAGGATGGAGTACATGGTTGCGGGTTCTACTCCTGGAAGGTATTATTATTTTACCTCTCAGAGTAGGCACTGGTAGGGAAAGTGTGAATAACACACATTTACGTGGTTGTGAGCAGGTTTGCCCATGGACTGAGTGACGTTAAGCAAAGGTCAAACGTGTGAAGCGCTTCTCCATTTACCATGTTTCAGAGCCACTTACCATCGCGCAAACACATGTAAACCCGCTTACAATTGCTTAAAAGTGCTTTAATCCACCTGCATCCAAAAGCCCTTATTCTGGCCCTCAAAATAACCTAACAGCCCTTGCAGGTCTTGAACCTGGGAACATGTACAACACAGTTACTATCTTTACTACAAAGGCATCTGAGATATGTACGAATGTTATGGTGCTTAGAATATACATTGTATAACAGACATTCCTCACTACTGAAAACAAATGTGACCGTCAGTTGGTGTACATATGTCTGATACATGTTAATGTCCATTTGTTTGTGAAAGTAGGTGTTGCAATGTGACATGACAGGGTTTTTTATGAATGAGTAAGGTTCTTGCTTTGTGCCATTTTTTTATTACCCCCATACTCCATGTATGCCCCTCCAGTTCTCTTATTGGACATCTGACCCAGGCCCTCCTTGATGCATGATTGCATTACCCATCAGTCCTCCCCCACCCCAATGTTCACATACACAACAACCACCCCTTCTATGGTAAATTGTGTTAAAATTAATTGATTAATTGTTATAATACCAGAGCTGCATGTGTTTTGTGTACACTCCAATTCCTTTGGAGTGCTTCTGTGTCACGAAGTGTGCTCATAGATGTTTATATATATGGCTATTGATGTAATTGTATAATATACATATATATATATATATATATATATATATATATATATATATATATATATATATATTATATATATATATATATATATATATATATATATATATATATATATATATATATATATATATATATATATATATATATATATATATATATATATATACACACATATATATATATATATATATATATATATATATATATATGTGCAGACATCACTGACATATATATATTTCGTATTAGTTTGTAACAGTAATACATCTGTAGACTGGAATGTGTTGGTTCACAAACTACAGTACACTACAATATACTGTACATATCTACACAAAGTCATTGTCCCATTTGTGATCATTACAGTGAAATGCATATGGTATAAGGTGTAGTCTCAAGACCATAAAACATCTGTACACCTTGGATGGCTTAGTGGTACGTCCCATGACTTTAGTGTGCATGGTCCAGGGTACAACACCTGAGATGCTTTACGAATGTTTTTTACAGCAGAATAAGGCTCATTTAAGCAGTTGTAAGCATTTTTAAAAGTGTTTGTGTGACATTACAGCAGCGATTAAACACAGTTAAACAAACTTTGTAACATATAACCTGTGCGCGCAAACACGGCCACATCCGCTAACTACTCCAGATATATACATGTCAGTGTGACGTAACATCTCACTATGTGCTGACATAACATTACATTCTCTGTTGACTGTACTCACCTGCACACATGGGTTTATATGGGTGATTTGAATGTTTATTATACAGATGATTACTACCTATATATGCAAGCTGTTGTTAAAATATACTTTTGCACCTGATAAACATCCCTGCCATTATCGGGATTGTAACCTCGAATGCACAGATACTATGTGGATGCTGTAACCATTACACTGTTGACATTAACGTTGCTTCCGCCTATTTCCTATTTAGATGATTTCTATGTGTATGCTTGGCTAAGCAAAAGGCGGGAGCCCCCAAACTCACTGAGCTTCACGTACTCTTGAAATAACAACATATAACAAATGTACTGAGACAATGCATTACATTCCTAACTACATTAGGCATAGCCCCTCACTGACACACTTCAAGGGAAACCTTGTTGTGTAAATGGGTAACAGACTATACACAACTGGGATCATGTGTCCCAGAACCATACAGCCAGGGGGTGGGGGAGCCTGTCCAGTTTGATAGCTCCAAGTCCTGTTGGGGGAATTGAATGGCGTTGAATTGCCACATTAACATGCCCTCTTTAGATCACTAAGGGCCCCTATCACCCTCCACAACCCCAGCCTTCAACAGCTTCCAGCAACTCTGCCTGGAATTGCTTCATTGGCTATGTTTGACAGAGGCTCAGTTACTTCATCAATGGTGCAGGGAAGGCCAACACACTGTTGCTATGCTTCTAATTGCCCTTGGGCAGATAGGTAGTAGGCTATCCGCAGGCCATTACAGCCATAATATGTGAATAAACAGACCTTCAGATCACAATATACAGTGATAACTCACCATGTAGTCAGGAAACAGTTAAGTGCAGCAAGAACATACATAACACTGATACTTAGTAACTCAAAAAGCCTATCTTGGAAGCTAGAAGACTTGTATAAGTTTAAGGCTTTCTATTGCTTACCAGTAGGTTACCTACAGGGGAGATGAAAAATAAGCACAGATGGGGAACATGCATGCAATGATACCATACCGGCCTATATGTCAGCCTTACACTTTGGAATACTGGCCAAGGCTATTGGCGCCCCCATGGTGCCTTATTTAGGAGAGTCTTGAAGGTGAATACCGGCTCTGTAAACAGCACAATAGCAGATTTAATGAGGATTATGCTACTCAACACCAGGGGTTGTGATCACAACATGCATGCACTCACAGCACTCCTCAGGGTGGACAACATCAACATCTCTGCATTAACTGAAATCTGTCTTAAGGCTCCTGAGAGCACACCAACATTACCAGACTACAACCCATACCACACATGTCAGCCACAGAACATGGACTGACAGACATGGAGGGGCTGTATCCATATTCATCAGGGATACCTACACCTCCAGGTTAGTGTGGCATTATGATACCTCTGTGATCAACCATGTGTGGCTAACATCAGCCACAACTCAATGTGGAATGTGTCCTGCTACGGATCACCCTCCATGACCCAGGACCTCCACTCCACCTACCTGAAGACAGTGGAGAATACGACAGTTCTAACGCACACCCTGGCATTGGTCAATGTCAACTACCATACCATTAACAGGGAAACGTAGTCCGGTACTCACTTCCAGGACCAGCGCTTCCTGGAATGTGTCACCTCATATGCCCTGTATCAGGTGGTAACCTCCATAACGTGCGGTGGAAACTAATAGATGTGGTCATCACCAACATGGGCTACAGGTGCACCACAGCAGAGTTTAACCAGTCACTGGTTAGATCTGACCATGAACTATTCACTGTTTCCACACCCTAGCATCGCCTCCACCCACGGATACCACAGTGTATACCTTTCCTACAGCTAAATTTACACTACTAGTGACAGGGGTGGGGGGTTTCACAGCCTCCATGCTAAGGGGAAACACTGCTCAAGAGACAGACAGATTTACAAATGCAGTCTATAAGAACCTACACGAATGTATGGATTGTGCCATCACTGGTAAACCAAGACTCACTCCTCCTAGACAAGGATACCGGTCTGGTGAACCTCTGCAATAAACAGGCTATACTACAGAAGTGTGTTCCAGACACACAGCAAATCCCACAAAGGGCAGACATCCATAACCACTATTAGTATGATACATAGGTCCCTCATGACATCATCCAAGGCTAACATCAGCAGGAGAATACACAAGGATTTGAAAGATTAACCACAAAGCCTACTTTGGCTATGTCAAGGATCTATGTGGTGACACACAGATTTGCACTGTGCCGGTCAAATATAGCACAAAATATGCTGACCCTATTGATATCGCCAACATCCTTGCAGATACATTCAGTGCATACTTCACCCCCTAAAATGCCCACGACACTACCCGAAAGGTACAGTATCCCAACCATCAGAGACACACAGGTGGAAATGGCCCTCTCTAACAGCGGAACACAGCATCAATGGAGGCTGATGTTGACCCAGACCACATCTTGCAAACTGTACAAGACAACCTGCCCCCCAACTAATTAAGCATTCCTACCTCAGCCTCTCCACAGGCTACATGCCCATACAATGGTGTGTGGCAACGGTTATTCCACTCCATCAAGGTGAAATCACAACTGACCATAGTAACTACCACCCCATAAACCTGACTAGCCTGGTCTGCAATGGAATGTTTGGCATCCTCATGGCACTCATTAACAATGACATTGGTAATCTTCGAACATGTGACCCAACCCAGGTCAGCTTGGTTGAATGCAGTTCATATTAACAAGGAACTAAACCACTGGAACCAAACAAGCAAACACAAGGACCAGCACCTGGAAACTGTAGTGCACTATCAACCACAGACAACAAATTCTACCTAGGTTTCGTCTTTATTCAGACTTCTTCAGAAACTTTTTAAACAATCACTTAAAAAAATCCCAATTTATAATACCCAACTTAATCACATAATTAAGTAATGAATCACATGCTGCTTAGTTTAAAGCAATCTCAGCATGCAAACCCAAACACAATATAATAACTTATAAAAGAAAAATCCAATACATTAAAATAAATACAATGCTAAAAAACAGAACCCAATCGTTCCTTTAATAAGAACCATAAAAAGACATATTAATACATAACAATTAACATATAAACATAATATGAATATAAATATAATATATTACCCAAGAATGTGTTTTAACTTTAAAATGGGGGAAATACTAATGTGGTCATTAATGCCAGGAAAAACAGTGGCATTCAATCTCAATTGCCACTTAGTCTCACTAATATCAAGATGGACATCCAAAATTCTGCCCTGCATATCTGTAACAATTTTTTGTGTGACACAGAACTTAAATTCATGTCCACTATGTAACTCAATGTGTCTATACAAGGCATTTTTCTTTCTCATATGCTTGATGTCCAACAAATGTTCATTAATTCTGTCTCTAAACGCCCTACTGGTTTTCCCAACGTAAAACGCTGGATATTGGCCACACTTAGCCAAATAAACCACATTTTTTGAATGACAATCAAAATGACCATGTAGTCTAATTGACACACTGGCCACATATAGCTGAGAATCAGTGTGCAAAACAAGATGACACATGCTACATCTACCACATTTAAAATTGCCAATTGCCCTACCAGTAGTATCAGTTAAAAAATTACTACCCTTTTCTAATAACTGTTTGAAAAATTTACCCTTTCTAAAAACACATTTTGATCGATCAATAAGTTTTTCCCATACCAAATTATCAAGCCTAAGCAACTTCCAATTATTAAATACTATATCCCTAATATTAATAGCATCAAAGGAATATGTAGTAATGAAATACATATTATCTCCTGTACCTTCATTATAAACATCCTCCAATGCTCCCTTTTCACAAAATACGTTATTAACTTCAATTCCCTCTACCAAAGGATCATTATTTACCTTTCCTGTTAATAACGCCCAATAAAAACCTTCAGCTCTTTTTTGCTTAACTTCTTCAGCTATTGTATGACATAATTCCGCAGGATAACCTCTCCTAATGAACATGCTACTGATGAAATCAACCTCCATCATAAAATCCAAATTATCACTAATCATTCTAGCGGCCCTGACCATCTGACCCTTAATAATAGCTTTTTTCTAATGGTCAGGATGCCAGCTAGAATAACTGAGATAAGAATTAGAAAAAGTGGCTTTTCTATAAATGTTAGAACTCAAACTATAATTAATTGAATCAATTTTTAAGCTAACATCTAAATAGGCTCATTCCTGGGTACTGAAATTGTGGGTGAACTTCAAAAAGTATACTGTGTTATTAATGTACTCAAGATGTGCTCATTGGCATGTGGTAACATGGCATCCAGGAAATGGTGTAGTACACTGGATGTTGATGCCTGTGAGATACCCATGATATCCCCAGTTGGTCTTTGAAAGGTACCTGTAGGTAGTATTCTCAGGCTTACACATAACTTCGTATACACTGGGATGGGTTCCCTTCTGTTTGTTCTGGCTCTGAGGCTTGGCCGGCACAGCTCCACAAGTTGCTGTAGGGTGTCCCTGTCCACCCTGTAATGCTCTACTATCTCCAGATCATGTAGCCCCTGGTAGGTTACCCTGGGTCTGAACACTCTCCTCCTATTCTGGTGTCTGCGGTGGTGATGTGCATCACCCTCCACACCACCTTCAGTCTCCAACACATGCTGGTGGATCAAAGCTATGGCAACCCCTAACATGTACATAATAAAAGTTCCCCGTCTGTATACATCACTGGTGGAGAGTGTATGGGAATACACAAATGTGTGTGAGGTGCTTTCAAACTTTATAGCATTGTGCTATGGATGCTGCTGATGTAAGTGGGTGTGTATGAGCTATTCCATCTGCTGTGTGTATTAATTATGGGTTTTGCAATGAGTTACTGCATGTGTGGGGCCTTTATTGTGGAGATCTACTTGCCTGCCTTGATTAATCTGTTGCCCTTTAATTCACTTTTAGACCTGGATCCCCTCCCATTATCAGGCATTCGTCCACCTGGCGTCTTTCTTGTTTTGTACTTTCCCTACCCAGTCATGGCGAAATGTGCCTTGTTCTGCTTTGACACTTTGCTGTTTTCTTTGCAATACAGCCCCTCCCCTTCCCTGTTCTGTAGGTAGCTGCTTGCAGCCTTGTTAGCTGTTGTCAATGGCCCACTGTAGGCTCCTTGGTGTTAATTAGTCATTTGTACTCCAATTTCACTGCTGCAGCATTTTCTTATTTCTTTCCTATATCCTTCCTGTTTCAGCACTCTGCACATACCCGTTTACCCGGTTTACGAGCGTTTTCATCTCCGTTCACATGCGTACTCGCTTATCTTGTGTACTTTCAGCTAAGCATAGCTATGGGCAATTCGACACATCCCTATCCTGCAGCTTTGCCTAGCTAGGGGCAGACCA